>NC_137127.1:39675547-39943047 GCF_949319135.1 Squalius cephalus | reverse complement strand
GAACTATACCTTAGGATGTTGCTTAAGGTAAACCTTCTTAAGTTCTACCTTAGCAGGTGCTGTCCATGATGGAGGTGCTGAATAGGTTGATATCGATGCCTCGATGATCGATTGTGCGCTCTTTCCTTCACAGCGGTATAGGTAAAGTATTGAGAAAACAATGTTCTTTATAAAGAAGCGTTTTAGAAATAGTACAAACTGCATTTATCGGGGCTCATTGAAATATGTACATGCAGAAATAAATATGAGTATGTGTTTATAATTTTTTAATGTTCTCCACAACGTATGCTGATTATCCACCAGCCATGTAGTTGACATACACTAACTGGCTCCGCGGACGGCGCCGTCTTTGATTTAAAACAAGTACTCGCTGTCTCGCTGCCATAGCTATAAAGTTTGTGTAAACTCATCTTTCTTTATATAGACTCCTAAGCCTTTTCTGTCAAATGGTTCGCCAGCTGATGTGCCTTAGGATAGTAATTAAAAAAAGCTGACAACCATTAGTGTATGGAAACTTTAAGTGATAGGGTTGGGAGCAGGCTTCACTCTATGTTTTTTTAGATTTTCAGAGTGCTGGCCTTATATGGCCAGTATGGAAACTTGTATGGAAACTTTATTAATGAAAACACTTCCATACACTGGGTGTAGGCTATAACAACTTAAGTATTTTATGTGTAAAATTTTAAAGTAAAGTAAAAATGTAATTTTAATACTAAATCAGATTTTATATTAAATGTTCATATAAAATTTTCGGTAACACTTTATTTTACGGTGCCCTTGATACAGAGTAATTACTTAATTAATTACTTAGTAATAGACTTTGTAATAACATGTAACAAAATGTACTTAACATGTAACTAAGTTATGGAACAGCCTGTACTTACAGATTGTAATTACGCACATGTAATAGGCAGCTACTGTTACACATGTGTAACAAGCCGAGTCTGTTACATACGTGTTACAGACTTGGTACACTGTAATTATGTAAGAAAGTACTTAGTATAACACAATGTAACAACAAGTACTTAAATATGTTAGGCTACACATTACACATGGTAAATGTGTATGTTCTGTAGCATTACTTGTATGTAACATAAAATAAAGTGTATCAAGATTGTACTTAAGTGCACTTCCTGTGTATCTACATATGTTATCCATCTGAATTAACCCACTAGTTCATAGCTTAAATGCATGCAGTAGCTTCTTAATTACATTGCAATTACAAAATATTACACAGGTATAAGCTACGTAAAATAAAGTGTATCAAGAATGTACTTAAGTGTACTTTGTGTATACATACCTTATCCATCTCTGCCTTACTTTGATTTAACTCACTAGTTCACAGCTTAAATGCATGCAGTAGTTTCCTAATTACATTGTAATTACATAATATTACACAGGTATAAAAGCTACGTAAAATAAAGTGTATCAAGATTGTACTTAAGTGTACTTTGTGTATCCATACCTTATTCATCTCTGCCTTAGTTTGATTTTACTCACATGTTCACAGCTTAAATGCATGCAGTAGTTTCCTAATTACATTGTAATTACATAATATTACACAGGGATGAGCTACGTAAAATAAAGTGTATCAAGAATGTACTTAAGTGTACTTTGTGTATACATACCTTATCCATCTCTGCCTTAGTTTGATTTAACTCACTTGTTCACAGCTTAAATGCATGCAGTAGTTTCCTAATTACATTGTAATTACATAATAGTACACAGGGATGAGCTTCGTAAAATAAAGTGTATCAAGAATGTACTTAAGTGTACTTTATGTATACATACCTTATCCATCTCTGCCATAGTTTGATTTTACTCACTAGTTCACAGCTTAAATGCATGCAGTAGTTTCCTAATTACATTGTAATTACATAATATTACATAGGGATAAGCTACGTAAAATAAAGTGTATCAAGAATGTACTTAAGTGTACTTCATGTGTATCTATAAACCTTATCCAACTCGGCTTGTTACAGATGTGTAACAGTAGCTGCCTATTACATGTGTGTAATTACAATCTGTAAGTACAGGCTGTTCCATAACTTAGTTACATGTTAAGTACATTTTGTTACATGTTATTACAACGTCTATTACTAAGTACCTAATTAAGTAATTACTCTGTATCAAGGGCACCGTAAAATAAAGTGTTACCAAATTTTCTATGTGTAATTAAACTGCGATGTAAAAAAGCTTTTTGCGCAGTGGTGGCCACTAGCGGTATGAACCGTCAGCAGCGATAAGGTATAGCTAAGAGCGCTCCAGACCAACCTTACGAACGTATGACTTACAGAAGGTATACTTAACTAAGAAGGTTTCGGAAAACACGTATTAACGATAAGGTACTTCTTAAGGTACAACTTAAGAACGACGTAGCGTTAAGGTAGTTTCGGAGAACGCAGCCCTGGTCATAAACTTTATGACTCCAAATCTGCAGCTCATCCAGTTCCTCTGCAAGCCAACGTTCCAACACATTAACACACACACACACACACACACACACACACACACACACACACACACACACACACACACACACACACAAACACCATTCATGGAACTTTTCAGAGAAAAGTACCTCTAAAATGTTTGATATGTATTCCTTTGTTCTCAGGTGTCTTCACATGCCATAATGGAAATACTGACAATTTTATTGTGTGTTAATCAAACTTTAATTGTGTGTAATCCTGCATATTAATGTAACTTTATGTTTCTTCTACTTGTACCTGCCATCCTTGGTATCTGTCTGACCGTCCTGTTTTGACTGAACCAGTCACACATAGGAGATTACAGTAAAATGTATTGTTCTGTGTGTACAATCTTTCTGGGTAGAAATGACTAAATTTTATACCATCATAAACTATGCAAAGAAGTTCTCCTGACAAGACAAAAGAGAATCTTCCCGCTCGGAAATCTCTGAAAGTGATTGGTCCCCGTATGCAAACTAGGCGTGAACCGATCCTTTCCATAAGAGACCCGCACAGAGCTCGCCCTCTCTCTCTCCTGCACTTGTCCGAACCCACTTCTTCAGAAGACCCATGGCTCCCTTTTAGGAAGCATTCTCCATTCTCCGTTTCTCTTTTATTTTTCTTTAAGTATTTTCTTTATTTTCGTCTTCGGACTCTACCTACGTTCAGTGAAGCTAACGTAGCCGGCAACCTCAACTTTAAAGAGACTTGAACATCCCGCGGCTGCGCTCACCGAAGCAAGCCCTGCTTTCTTAAGGAAACACGCACCCTGCTCCACACGCACGCTGCTCTTAGGACACACGACTCGGCGTTCTTCAGCAACAAAGAGAACCATTTTGCAAGATAAGTTTATTGAACTTTTAATGTAATCTGATTTCTTGTTGTCCCTCTCAAAAGGTTACGGTCTTTGAGTCAGTCTACTGTGATCATTTCAGATGATCTCTTCCCTTCCTCTCTCATCCTCACTCAATCTTTCATCCTCTCTCTCTCTCATCTGTTATCCGTTTGTTTTGTATTGTTTTTCTGTTTGTATTGTTATATGCATACTCGTGTAAATTGTAGAATTTGTATTCCTTAGTTCGATGTAGTAATTAGTTTTCCAATTATTAAAATTCCATATATCCTCGATTGATTCTGTCTGTCTGCTCATAACTATAAAGTCAATGAAGTGCTGATCCTAGCTACATGCTTTATCTTGTTACGATTTAAGTAACCTAATTTTACAAACACAGAGAGTTGTTTTTTTTCAAGGCCAGAAAAAAATACTCTTTCTTGCGTTTGTAAGAAGGATCATTTTCTTTGAGAGTTGATAAGTTAATCTTACGTTTAATGTTTGCTGAACAAACAGATTGTTTGATAACTAAATTAATTCCATTAAAAGTTATCCCATAACTTCGATTTGAAATAAGACTATTGATGTAGTAATGACGAACCATAACCCGTTATGGTAATCATTCATATATCGATCTAGTTTCAGCTTTGACAAATTAATGTAACTGTAATATGCAAAATATTAATCATATTCATGATTAATTATTAAAATTCCCTATAGATCATTTGAGCTAATGTTAAATGTGCTACCCAGTGCGGTTACACCACTTAGATTGTAGAACTGACCACCTAAAGCCTTGCATAATTATGCTTGTAGTGCATACACGATTAATTGAGCATTGCAATTGCATTTGTCACAGTCATTTTTTTTTTTGTGCATTTTAATTAGTAATGGTCAATTCAGTTCATGAATGTGTTGCAAAAATATTTTATTCTGAGATAAAATAGTAAAAACACAACTATTTTCGGTAACACTTTATATTACGACCCGCAAACAACTGCGTAAGTAAACCGAAATTACGTTGTACGTTTCTGTAATTATAGTGTACTTCCGTGTAGGTATAAGGGAACAATAATTAAGTTTTAGGTAATAAAGGGGTAACAAGCAGATATACAACCTGCAAAGAACTTCGTAAGTAAACCGAAATTACGGTGTATGTTTCTGTAATTATAGTGTACCTCCGTGTAGGTATAAGGGAACAATATGTTAAGTTTTGGGTAATAAAGGGGTACAACCAGATATACAAGAAAATTATTTATAATGTAATTATTTTAAAAATAACAGGTACCTATTCTGTTAATATATTCCAGGCAAAAAATGTATATATAAAAGTTTTTTATCACATTTCTGGCAAAATATGTTCTTGTGCAATGTAGTTACAGGGTAATTTTGACATCTGTGGGTTGTAAATTAAACTTTGTTGTTTCAGTATACTGTAGAAAAGACAATGCTTTATTAAGATGAAAAAGTGTTTTGAATTTTTTTTGTAAAATAAAAGTCAGAAATTAAATGGGATCCTTTATTGTATATTTACTGCACTTACCCTGTAACTACACAGAACAAGGGGGTAACAAGCACCACTTTAATTTACAGCCCGCAGGAGTTACACTTACCCTGTAACTACACAGAACAAGGGGGTAACAAGCGCCACTTTAATTTACAGCCCGCAGGAGTTACACTTACCCTGTAACTACACAGAACAAGGGGGTAACAAGCGCCACTTTAATTTACAGCCCGCAGGAGTTACACTTACCCTGTAACTACACAGAACAACGGGGTAACAAGCGCCACTTTAATTTACAGCCCGCAGGAGTTACACTTACCCTGTAACTACACAGAACAAGGGGGTAACAAGCGCCACTTTAATTTACAGCCCGCAGGAGTTACACTTACCCTGTACACAGTTGAAACGGGTAACAAACACTATAGTTACTATAGTTACACTATACTTACTATGTAACAATACGAAACAACACAGTATTTGCACAGTAATTACAGAGAAAGGTACTCTTATTAAAAAAATAAAATAAAAAAAAACTTTTAATTACACAGTATATTTGCCCTGACATTTAAGTGTCATTGCAATACAATGTGATAAGGTAAGTACTAAGTACTACATGGTACGTTCTAAATTAAAATCATAGCAGAAACTTTTTTTTTTGGCTTAACATTAAGTAGTTTAGTAAGAAAAGCCAATAAATAGCATTGCCAATGTTTTTCGAAATCAGCTGTTTATAAAATTGTTTCAGATTCAATTTTTATCATACTGTGCTTACATACAGCCATATATATATATACTTTAATTTTAATTTTAATAAGTTTAATTTACAACCCACAGATGTCAAAATTACCCTGTAACTACATTGCACAAGAACATATTTTGCCAGAAATGTGATAAAAACTTTTATATACAACAGACATACAATTTTTGCCTGGAATATATTAACAGAATAGGAACCACTTCCTGCTCAGCTACTGTTCGGACGCTCTTGCTTACTGCTCCGCGCTTTGCTCTATCGCTTTTACATTTTATCTCCTATATTTTATATTTTATTTCCTTTTATCATCTAATTTTAACTTCAGCAAACAGCACAGTGCTCAGACAACAAAGTTTGGATTACTACAAAAACGCAGAATTCTTTTACCCGACCAGCTTACATTCCGGGAAAGGAAAACACAACTGCCTACATTCATACGGATAAGAGAGAAAATGCCTCTTCAGGTTCAAGAATCTACTTGCTGCACTAACTGCCACAGACTTTTACAAAGGATTGCAGTTCTCGAAACAAAGTTACTTACGGGACCACCAAACCAGACGGAGCACACAACAGAGCTTCGTCATGGACACCCTCAGCATACCGGTGAGTCCCATGAAACTAGTGCTCCTCGACAGGTAGAGAAACAAGCCGATCGACTTACTAATCGATGGCACAAACAGGGAGCTAGACCCAAAGGCACTCGAGACATCAGATTGTCACGAGCATCACATATTGCCGCAGTAGCATCCTCTACCCCAGATACAGCTCTGACAAGGATTGCAAACATTGGTCTTCTACCACCGCCTATACATCTTGAGAACAGATTTGAAGTACTAATGAATGTAAATGAGGAATCCCCAAATGTGATGAATATGATCGAACACAGACTGAATGGGCCAGTAGCTAACACTGATGCTAACTGGCGCTCAAGGTCGAGCAGACAGCGGCACTCAGCTCAGAGCGCAGCCGAGCCCAGGACTCTGATAGTGGGGGACTCGATAATCAGAAACATTAGCGGCAGGGATACAACTACATGCTGCCTTCCACAAGCAACAACTTCGGATGTAAACAGGGAACTTCAGAACATTCTGATGAAACATAAGACTGCAAATCGACTCATCATACATGTGGGGAAGAATGATATTCATAAAGAGCAGTCAGAACTCCTTAAGAAGGATTTCAATGAACTTTTTGAAACACTTAAAAGACTGAAAGTTCAAACATTCATCAGTGGACCACTCCCAGCAAGAGGAACAAACAGGTTTTCACGGTTGCCTGGGCTAAATACATGGCTGCTAAAAACCTGCAATATAAAAGGAGTAAACTTCATTGACAATTTCAATCTTTTCTGGAGTCAGAGACAACTTTTTCATCGGGATGGCCATCACCCAAACAAACTTGGTTCAAGAGTGTTAAAGGACAATTTCTACTTCTCCCTCAATCATCCTTCTGCAGTGTGTGCCAATCAACTCAATCTGAACGGCACACACACACCTGGACACAGTATGAATGACCACGGGACTTCACTTCAGCAGCAAAATGGACATGCGGTTGACATATCACACAAGGACAATGATAACACCACTCCGCCACAACAACCTCTGCTCACGGACACAATCTCAGCTGAGCCATGCCCACAGAGAGACATATCAGAACTGCTTGAAGATTCAGCACCCAAGGACGACTTCCTGGAAAACAGCCAGGGAAGCCAGGACAGCATATCACAACCTCATATAACACCAGAGCAACAGCCCCTTTCCCCAGATACGCTATCCCTCTCTCCAGCATCGCCACTACTGTGTTTCTCACAGAAAATGGAAGAACTGGTGTATGCTGGAACCAGACTATCCCACTCTTTTGCTGCAAGCCCCCAGATACCAACCAAAAAACGACAGGCACCATTACCACCCGCACCAAAGCCTGCGGGCCCAGCTCGCCCTCCCCCTCCTATGAGAGCTCTTCGGCCTCTGCCACAACGCCAGGGCCCACACCCTCCTCCATCTGCTCGAGGTGAACTAAAAACAACTGATACCAGCTCTCAGTGATGTGTTTTGGGTCCCCGCTCTGATAACAGTAACTTTCTCAAATGTTTACAGAACAAGCGGGAACCCAGTGTGCCTGTATCTTTCTCTATTGCTGTTCTATTACAAGATAGAAAGTCTAAGGCCTTCAATAGCCGTGCAGCAAACCCAACTAATCTGGTGCCTATTACACGTCAAAGTAAGATTGATGTGGGGACAAAAAGTAAGACTATTAAGTTAGCACTTTATACATTTGTTCACTTAAAAATAAATCACTTCTAGTCAACGATTTAATAACCACAAACAACCTGGATTTTATGCTTCTAAATGAAATCTGGCTAGAAGATAGCTGCAGTGCAACAGTCCTCAATGAAACAGCCCCTCCGAACTTTACTTTTATGAGTGTCTGCAGAGCTGTTAAGAGAGGTGGGGGTCTAGCTGCTCTTTTTAAAGATATCTATCAATGTAAGCAAATATCATTTGGGAATTACCCTTCTTTCGAATATCTGGGTATTGTGTTGAAAGGTGCTCCACGCATTTTACTTATCATTATTTACAGGCCTCCAAAATACTCTCCAGCCTTTGCTGAGGACTTTATAGAACTGTTATCAGCAATTACCTCAGAGTTTGACTGTTTTGCCATTGCAGGAGATTTTAACATTCACATAGATAATGCAGAAAACAATATGGCAAAAGAAATCAAAACTGTTTTAAAAACTTTTGATCTGACTCAGCATGTACATGGACCCACACACAATCGTGGACACACTCTAGATTTACTTATCAGTAAGGGTCTAAACATTTCATTGATTGTCATTAAGGATGTAGCACTGTCTGATCATTTCTGTATTTTCTTTGATATTTTGATCTCTCCTGCCATTGAAGCTAAATCTGTGTCTGTCAAGAAGAGATGCTTAAATGAGAACACCAGTGTACTATTTATGAAGGCTATATCCTTAACACCAAGCATATCTGCTGACTCTGTTGATTTTCTCCTTGATTCTTTTAACTCAAAAGTTAAAGGTATAATTGATGATATTGCTCCTGTTAAAGTCAGGAAGAAGAGTGGCAGACAAAAAGCACCTTGGAGAAACTCAACAGCAGTGCAAAATATGAAAAGACAATACAGAAAAGCAGAGCGCATGTGGTGGAAGACTAAACTTGTAGTCCATTATAACATCTACAAAGACAGCCTTCATGCTTTCAATATGGAACTAGGCAAAGATAGACAGACTTTCTTCTCAAATATTATAAACAGCAATTTAAACAACACACGCACTCTTTTTGCTACTGTAGAGAGACTGACAAACCCTCCAAGCCAGATTCCCAGTGAAATGCTCTCAGTGAACAAGTGTAGTGAGTTTGCTTCGTTCTTCTCTGAGAAAATCAGTAATATCAGAAAGGTGATCAGCACATCCTTGAGTTGCCCTGGGGTCAGACAGATCAAACCACCTGAGAAAGTAGTTACTATGTCTGATTTCAAAGAAATTGATGGCAAAATTTTGGAAGAAACTGTACAGCACCTTAAAACATCAACATGCGCTCTTGACACACTTCCCACATCATTTTTCAAAAGTGTGTTAAACAGTTTAGAAGCAGATCTCCTAGAAGTGGTAAATGTCTCACTTCGCTCTGGGAGTTTTCCATACTCCCTGAAAACTGCAGTTGTCAAGCCCCTCCTGAAAAAGAGCAATCTGGATAAGACCATATTAAGCAACTATAGACCGATCTCAAATCTTCCTTTCATAGGCAAGATCATTGAAAAAGTTGTCTTCAATCAGCTGAACAAATTCTTGAGCTTGAATGGATACTTTGACAATTTTCAATCTGGTTTCCGACCGCACCACAGCACAGAGACAGCGCTCATAAAGATAATAAACGATATTCGCTTAAATACTGATTCAGGCAAATTATCAGTGCTGGTGCTACTCGACCTCAGTGCTGCATTTGACACTGTCGATCACAACATACTTCTTGACAGGCTGGAAAACTGGGTGGGGCTTTCTGGGATAGTCCTAAAATGGTTCAGGTCATACTTAGATGGGAGAGGTTATTATGTGAGTATAGGTGACCATAAGTCTGAGTGGACATCCATGACATGCGGAGTACCTCAAGGCTCAATTCTTGCACCACTCCTGTTCAACCTGTATATGCTCCCAATGAGCCAAATAATGAGAAAGAACCAAATTGCTTACCACAGCTATGCAGACGACAGACAGATCTACTTAGCCCTATCGCCTAACGATTACAGCCCCATTGACTCCCTGTGCCAATGCATTGATGAAGTCAACAGTTGGATGTGTCAAAACTTTCTTCAGTTAAACAAAGACAAAACTGAAGTCATTGCGTTTGGAAACAAAGATGAAGTTCTCAAGGTGAACGCATACCTTCACTCTAGGGGTCAAACAACTAAAAATCAAGTCAGGAATCTCGGTGTGTCCCTAGAGTCAGACCTTAGTTTCAGTAGTCATGTCAAAGCAATAACTAAATCAGCATACTATCATCTGAAAAATATTGCAAGAATTAGATGCTTTGTTTCCAGACAAGACTTAGAGAAACTTGTTCATGCTTTCATCACCAGCAGGGTGGATTATTGTAATGGACTCCTCACTGGCCTTCCCAAAAAGACCATAAGACAGTTGCAGCTCATACAGAACGCTGCCGCCAGGATTCTGAGCAGAACCAGAAAATATGAACACATCACACCAGTCCTCAGGTCTTTACACTGGCTCCCAGTTAAATTTAGGATCGATTTTAAAGTATTATTACTGGTATATAAATCATTCAATGGCCTAGGACCTCAATACATTGCAGATATGCTTACTGAATATAAACCCAACAGAACACTCAGATCACTAGGATCATATCAGCTAGAAATACCAAGGGTTCACTCTAAGCATGGCGAGTCCGCTTTTAGCTATTATGCCAGCCGCAGCTGGAACCAGCTTCCAGAGGAGATCAGATGTGCTCCTACTGTAGTCACATTCAAATCCAGACTCAAAACACTTCTGTTTAGCTGTGCATTTACTGAATGAGCACTGTGCCAATGTTCGTCCGACTGTTTGTACTGTATTTTATTTTATTTTTTTAAACTGTTTTAATTATTCCTATTTCTTTTATTATTTTAATTTCTTCTATGTAAAGCACTTTGAATTGTCATTGTGTATGAAATGTGCTATATAAATAAACTTGCCTTGCCTTGCCTTGCCTTACCTGTTAGTTTTAATATAATTACATTATAAATAATTTGCTTGTATATCTGGTTGTACCCCTTTATTACCCAAAACTTAACGTATTGTTCCCTTATACCTACACGGAGGTACACTATAATTACAGAAACGTACACCGTAATTTCGGTTTACTTACGAAGTTCTTTGCAGGTTGTATATCTGCTTGTTACCCCTTTATTACCCAAAACTTAATTTTTGTTCCCTTATACCTACACGGAAGCAGACATGGGCAGTATTTCAATTAAATGTATTTTAAATACGTATTTAATTACTTTAGTGTATTTTGTAATTTGTATTTTGCAGGGGTGGAAAAAATAAAATGTAGTTTGTAACAAAATATTTTGAGGGAGTGTATTTAGAGTATTTCAAATACTTAAATACTTAAGAAAAATCCCCATATGCTTATTACCATAGTAAATGATTTTGCCATATTTTAAGTCTGATGTTGCCAATGGCAATGTCCAGGTTAGATGCATGAAAATCACGTGACACCCTGTAGACCAGGCTCCCTCCAAGAAGTGAATGAGTTTTGAACACAGTAGAAGTGGCGCTGCTCCTCTTAAAGGGATACTCCACTTTTTTTGGAAATAGGTTCATTTTACAACTCCCCCAGAGTTAAACAGTTGAGTTTTACCGTTTTCGAATCCATTCAGCCGATCTCCGGGTCTGGCGGTCCCCTCATTCCTGCGTGATAATCAAGAAACTTTGCTGCCGTACCATGAGTCCAGCAGGCGTAATGATATGACGCAGCGCCTGAAAATAGGTCTAATAGAGCTGGTAAGTCCCGCCCCTTCCGCTAACCCCACTGGACCTCTAGGTTGAAAAATCGTCAATGCAAGTGAATGGGAGAAAATAATTATTTTCTGGTCCCGTTTGAATTGTGCCATGAATGTGAACATATGTTGTCTGTGAATTTTTTATATAATTTTTCATGTTACGAGTTTGACAGTATATTGTATGATTCTTCGGCTAGCAGTTGTGGAAAAGACATAACGAGAAAGACTACATGTCGCCTATGTGACGTCACCCCATAAAGTTGACTTACTCGTGGTTTTCGCCAACCTCAACGATTTTGTCCTCTCCCTGAAAGAAGGCGGTGAAGTGCACCAAAGACACAGCCATGTTTAGCGGGATCCGTGAGCTAGTGTCCGTGTGCTAGTGGTGTTAACGTTTCAAACGCGTCGAAAGCAGCGAAGAGTTGTAGTCCACAAAGTGCTCTCACACAAAGTCTAACCGTATCAAACTTCTACCCGCTAAATTGTAGCATTCTTTACATGAAAAATTATATAAAAAATTCACAGACAACATATGTTCACATTCATGGCACAATTCAAACGGGACCAGAAAATAATTATTTTCTCCCATTCACTTGCATTGACGATTTTTCAACCTAGAGGTCCAGTGGGGTTAGCGGAAGGGGCGGGACTTACCAGCTCTATTAGACCTATTTTCAGGCGCTGCGTCATATCATTACGCCTGCTGGACTCATGGTACGGCAGCAAAGTTTCTTGATTATCACGCAGGAATGAGAGTATAGTTCCTAGCCATATCAGCCTAGAAAAATCGCAACTTTTCATTTTCCGTCGGTCTTAGTACACGATGTAACTACAGAGTCAAGTTTTAAATAGGAAAAATATCTAAACTCTTTGGTCATTTTTTTGAGAGAGATGCTAATGGTCTCGTCCGATTCAATGATCTATGCTAAGCTATGCTAAAAGTGGGACCGCCAGACCCGGAGATCGGCTGAATGGATTCGAAAACGGTAAAACTCAACTGTTTAACTCTGGGGGAGTTGTAAAATTAACCTATTTCCAAAAAAAGTGGAGTATCCCTTTAAGGCACGAGTAGAGTAACGGTGATAATATGGCTACGTAGCCTACATCAAACACGTTTTGCTATTAAGGGCAGCCTACCACACCATTGATGTGAGCTTAGCTATACATGCCATTTACGTCAGAGGGAGCTATTTCAGGCCCTGTAGAGATTTAGTGAAATGCCCTTGCTTTTTTATTTTGCTACTTCGCCATTTTGAATTTACACATTTCTCATATTTGTGTTATTGCTACTATTTGTGTTATTGACCTTTCAGTAATAAGAAAAGAAGACTTAAGATTATTGTGGGAGTATTTTTGTATTTTCAAAATACTAATTACTTGTATTTTATTTAAATACATTTTTCACATCAGTATTTTGTATTTTATTTTGTTACATTTCATGAGCCAGTATTTGTAGTTTGTAACAAAATAGTTTTTGATGTATTTGTGCCCACCTCTGCACGGAAGTACACTATAATTACAGAAACGTACACTGTTCTGCCCCCACTTTGTGTTGCATTAGAGACATCTAGTGGTGTAAAGTTGTATTGCATTTGATTTTTTATTATTTTAGTCCCTCCTCTCTTGCCGTTGTTTTCCTGTCTGCTTCTGACTCTAGTCAATTGAGAGGACATGCAGCAGTTACTCTTTCTCTTTGCCTTTGATAGTTTTTGAAGGTCAAAGTCTGTAAGTATTTCTGTAGGAAGTATATCTACTTTGCTATAGTCTTTGTGTATTGTCCGTTTTAGCATAATATGTATGTTGTATTAATAGATGCTAATCGCGATTAGCATTTATCCATAGACACTCATGTTAAAGTTAGCTTAAATGCTTACTAGTCCTGCAAGTCTCATTATAATGGCTAATTTTTCTTATGGGATAGCTATATATGTTAGATTTGAGTTGCATATTCATGTATATGTATATATGGGCAGTTTGTAATGCCATATTGTTATGTTTCTACAGTTTTACAAAATTGGAAAGATCCTTACTAAAGGCCTCTCTCTACTCCGGTTTCCTGGGTCTTTATTTCATGGATCTTATGTTAGCTATCTGCTACGCTAACCTGTCAAAGCAAGAGCAGAATAGTAAAAAGACTTAAAATTCAGTCTGCTATCATAAGAAGAGTGAGTTATCAACACTGCAGCCCAGAAGCTCAACATAGATTCAACAATCTATCATGGAGGAACAAAGCGAAGAAAAACCTCTGCTATACACAGAAGATGGGCAGTCTCAATACTCCTACCATACCAGGCGCTCAACCCATTCTAGTCGTGCCTCATCACACAGTTCTGCTGCCACAAGAGCTAGAGCTAAAGCGGAAGCTGCAAAAGTCAAAGCTTCATATGCACAAAAAGAAGCAGACATGTTAATAAAGCAGGCACGGATTGAAGCGGAAGAATTTAAGAGAAAAACTGAGCTTGAAGTGGAACTGAAACGTAGGGCAACTGAGTTACAGGCCAACCTCAAAGCACTGAAAATACAGGGCGCTGCTGAAGCAGCTATTACAGAGGCTGAAATCCTTGAAGCAGCTTATGAGGAAGAAGTTGGAAAACCAACACAGCAGAATGTGACCAAATTAGCTCCGTATCACTCACATCAACGCACTAGTGAGTATGTGCAACAATATTCTCAGGAGCATGGGGAGCAACAGTCTCAACTCATGGAACCACAACCCATCTTTTCACCAGAGCACCAGCCAAACATGGACAACGGTGATACAGATAATCGTGGAATCCAAACACACAGCATGGAGGAAATTAGCGATGTCATGTTCCAAGAATTTCCAGCACAACGCCAGAGCACGAGCACAGCCTATGCTCAGCAAAGCCATGCACGCCCTTTGAAGTTCTACCAAGATGAATGCCGCCCTCTACAGACTCACGTCACACAATCTAAAGGTAAAACCTACTTCACGCCCTCTAGAGCACCTCTGCATGATCAGTCAGACTCAACAGACTTAGCCAGATACCTGATTCGCAAAGAAATAGTTAGCTCTGGGCTCCTAAAGTTTGACGATAAACCAGAGAACTACTGGGCCTGGAAAGCTTCCTTTGTCAACTCCACCAGTGATCTGAACTTAACCCCCAGGGAAGAGCTAGATTTACTGACTAAATGGCTGGGACCACAGTCTGCAGAGCAGGCCAAACGCATCCGTGCAGTTCACATCAATAATGCCAGCTCAGGACTCAAAATGGTGTGGCAGAGATTGGAAGAATACTATGGATCAGCAGAAATGATAGAAAACGCTCTGCTTAAGAAGTTAGAGGAGTTTCCAAAAATATCAAACAAGGACAATGAGAAGCTGTGGGAGCTGGGGGACCTGTTGCTAGAGCTGGAGGCAGCTAGGAAAGATGGATTCTTACCTGGACTATCTTACCTCAACACACCACGGGGAGTCAATTCCATCGCACAGAAGCTCCCCTATAACCTTCTGGAGAAATGGATCTCAGTTGGCTCTAAATATAAAGACGACCATCAGGTTCAATATCCCCCCTTTTGCATCTTTGTAAAGTTCATCAGAGATCAAGCAAAGACAAGAAATGACCCCAGCTTTGCCGAACTGACCATGAGTGGTTCAGTTAAGATGGATAAACCTCTGAAACCCACCAAACCATCTGTGTTCACCAGGAAGACTGAGGTTTCTTCAGAAAGTGGTGATAAGCAAAACATGGAGAAACATGTTGAGGATCCAGATAGATTATGTCCATTACATAATAAGCCCCATCCTCTAAGAAAATGCCGTGGCTTTCGCAGCAAGACCTTAGATGAACGAAAAGCTTACCTCAAAGAGAAACACATCTGTTTCAAGTGTTGTGCCTCAACAAGTCACCTCGCCAAGAACTGTGACAAATCTGTACAGTGCAAAGAGTGCAACAGCAACAAACACTTAGCTGCACTTCACCCAGGGCCAGTGCCATGGAAGTCATTGAGCTCTGCTGTTAAGGAGGATCACGGCGGGGAGCAGCAGGAAGATGAGACTCCAGAGGTTATGTCAAAGTGCACAGAAGTCTGCGGGGACTCATTCGGCTCCCGATCATGCTCCAAAATATGTTTGGTCCGAGTCTACCCTGCAGGCCAGAGAGAGAAAGCTGTTAAAGCATACGCTGTCCTTGATGAGCAGAGTAATAAGTCCCTGGCCAAGACCGAGCTATTCGACCTTTTGGGCATTGGAGCAAATGCTGCACCATACACACTTAAAACATGCTCAGGGATTGTGGAAACATCAGGACGACGTGCAAGCAACCTCATAGTTGAGTCAATAGATGGAAATGTACAGATCTCGCTTCCGTCACTCATAGAGTGTGACATGATGCCAGATGACCGTTCAGAGATCCCCTCAGCAGAAATAGCACATCATTATTCTCACCTCAAGCCAGTGGCGGATAAAATCCCAGCCATAGATCCGGATGCAGCCATTCTTCTTCTACTCGGCAGAGACATACTGCGCGTACACAAAGTACGTAAGCAGTATAATGGACCCAACAATGCTCCATATGCACAACAACTTGACCTTGGCTGGGTCATTGTTGGAGAAGTATGTCTCAGAGGAGCCCACAAGCCTAGCAGTGTTAATGTTTACAGGACCGATGTCCTACCTACTGGGCGTACGTCTTTCCTTAAACCATGTCATAGTGTTATTCACATCCAAGAAAAGTTTGACAAGAGGAGATCAAGTCACAGTATACTAACCTTGAAAGAGATGGACATACTGGCAGATGACACCGATGATCTTGGAAGCACAGTATTCAAAAGAACAAAAGAGGATGAGAAAATAGCTTTGTCTATTGAAGATCAAGCCTTCCTTGAGATCATGGACAAAAACGTCTACATAAATGAAGCAAACAGTTGGGTAGCTCCCTTACCATTCCATTCCTCAAGGCGCCGTCTCCCAAATAATAGAGAGCAAGCAGCCAAACGTCTCTCATCTCTGTGTCGCACACTGGATAGAAAGCCAGACATGAAAAAACAATATATGGATTTCATGCAGAAAATCTTCGAGTCAAACCAGGCAGAACTAGCTCCGCCATTGAAAGAGAATCAAGAGTGCTGGTATCTACCAACA
Source organism: Squalius cephalus (assembly GCF_949319135.1). Taxonomy (NCBI): domain Eukaryota; kingdom Metazoa; phylum Chordata; class Actinopteri; order Cypriniformes; family Leuciscidae; genus Squalius; species Squalius cephalus. The sequence continues at coordinate 39,926,355 of NC_137127.1, read as the reverse complement.
TTTGGTGTCTACCACCCTAAGAAGCCAGATCAAATACGGGTGGTGTTTGACTCCAGTGCCAGGCACGAAGGTGTCTCCCTCAACGACATCCTCTTAAAGGGACCAGACCTCAATAATACTCTTCTTGGCATCCTTCTTCGTTTCCGCAGGGAGCCTTTTGCAGTCACAGCAGATGTGCAACAGATGTTTTACTGTTTCACAGTCTGTGAGGAACACCGTGATTTCCTAAGATTCTTGTGGTTCGAAGATAATGACTTCACAAAACCAGTGACTGAATACCGAATGACAGTACATGAATTCGGTAACAGCCCTTCACCAGCTGTGGCCATTTATGGCTTGAGACGGGCAGCGCAAGAAGGACAAAAGGAACATGGCCAAGATGCTAAGCAGTTCGTCATGCGGAACTTTTATGTGGATGATGGACTCGCCTCATTCTCCACTGCAGAAAAAGCCATCGACATTCTGAAAAGAACAAGGGAGATGTTAGCTGAGTCAAGCATCATGTTGCACAAGATAGCATCAAACAGCAGCGCTGTTATGAACGCTTTCCCATCTGAAGATCGTGCCAAAGATCTAAAGGATCTGGATCTGTCATCTGATCCTTTGCCTCTCCAACGCAGTCTAGGCCTCATATGGGACCTGCAAACAGACAGCTTCTCCTTCTGCGTGTCTGATGAGGAAAAACCATTCACTAGAAGGGGCATCCTTTCGACGGTCAACAGTATATACGATCCCTTGGGGTTTGTGGCACCTATCACGATTCAGGGAAAGGCTTTGGTGAGAGATATCTCCATAGAAGAGTACGATTGGGACACTCAGCTACCAGACAAAAAAATAATCCAGTGGAAAGCCTGGAAAGATTCCCTGATGGAACTTAAGCTACTTCAGATCCAGAGGACCTACCTTTCTGTTTCTCTGCTTGCCACTGTACACAGAGAAATTTGTGTCTTTGCGGATGCATCGACTCTAGCTATATCAGCTGTAGCCTACCTTAAGGCAGTTGATACAGAAGGACACAGTCATGTCGGGTTCATCATGGGGAAGTCCAAGCTGGCTCCACGTCCTGCGCACACTGTCCCTCGTTTGGAGCTGTGTGCAGCTGTCTTGGCAACAGAGCTCGCAGACCTGATAATGGATGAAATCGATGTGGAGATTCACGCAGTCAAGTTCTACACGGACAGCAGGATTGTACTTGGCTACATTCATAACACGTCCAGAAACTTCTATGTCTACGTCGCAAACAGAGTGACAAGAATCAGGAAATCCTCGCACCCTAATCAGTGGCACTACATCAGCACCAGCCATAATCCTGCAGATCATGGATCCAGGTCTGTCCCAGCCTCTCTCCTAAAAGACACCAACTGGTTTTCAGGTCCAGCTTTTCTGACAAAATCTGAGTTGGATGAGTCTCCTCAGCCAGAGATATTTGACCTTCTACATCCAGAGTCTGATGCAGAAATTCGCCCTCAAGTTTCAACCTATGCTACAAAAGCTACAGGTGGAGGTATCGGCTCTCATCGGTTTAGTAGATTCTCCAGTTGGAAATCACTTACCCATGCGACAGCCAGGCTCATCCAAAAGGCCAGAGCCTACTCCAAAAATACTGACCATAAACAGAGAATGGGTGAGCTTCCTCAGGCAAAACTCATAATTATGAGAAGCGTACAACAGGACTTCTTTAAAGAGGTAATTAAAAACCTCTCAAAGGGAGAAGAAGTCTCCAGACACAGTTCAATCAGAAGTTTGGATCCCATCATTGATGACAATGGTTTGCTGAGAGTTGGAGGCCGAATATCGTCAGCAGACATGTCCTGGGAAGAAAAGCATCCAATCCTTCTTCCTAAAAACCATCATGTCTCTACTCTGCTGGTAAGACATTACCATGAACAGGTTGCTCACCAAGGACGACACTTCACTGAAGGCGCAGTTCGAACAGCTGGACTGTGGATAACAGGAAGTAAGAGATTGGTGTCAAGTGTGATTCACAAATGTGTGATCTGCAAAAGATTAAGAGGAAAGTTGGAAGAACAAAAAATGTCTGACTTACCTCTAGACAGACTCACCATGGATCCTCCGTTCACGTATGTTGGACTTGACGTTTTCGGACCTTGGACCATCTCGTCGCGCAGGACCCAGAGGTGGTCATGTAGAAAACAAACGCTGGGCAGTTATGTTCACCTGTCTGAGTACACGAGCGGTGCATATTGAGGTCGTAGAGACCATGTCAACCTCCAGCTTCATCAATGCTTTGAGGAGATTTACCGCTATCAGAGGTCCTGTGAGACTGCTCCGTTCCGATAGGGGCACAAACTTTGTTGGAGCTTGCAAAGAACTGCAAATAAACTCAGAAGATCCAGAGTTGAAAGCTCACCTGCAAGAAAAAAGTTGCACCTGGACATTCAATCCTCCACACTCCTCGCACATGGGTGGAGTGTGGGAGAGGATGATTGGCGTTGCACGCCGCATTTTGGATGCCATGTTGTTGAAGGAGAACTGTCGCCTCTCTCATGAAGTACTTGTGACTCTCATGGCTGAAGTCATGGCAATCATGAACGCAAGACCTCTAGTTCCAGTGTCCTCTGATCCAGAGATGCCAGCTGTTCTCACACCAGCAATGCTGCTCACTCAGAAGATTGACCCAGTATCTGCTCCTCTGGGGAACATGGATCTCAAAGATCTCTATAGCAAGCAATGGAGGCAAGTCCAAAGCCTCGCTGAAACTTTCTGGAAACGCTGGAAGCAAGAGTACTTGGAGACGCTCCAACCCCGCAAGAAGTGGAAATCAGAAAGACCGAATCTGGAAGTTGGAGATGTGGTACTCCTTAAAGACACTCAAGTTAAAAGGAATGAGTGGCCCACAGGTGTTATTGTGGAAACCATCCCCAGCCGTGATGGCAGGATTCGGAAAGTCAATGTGAAGATCATGAGACAGGGTACTCCCAAGGTGTATTCAAGACCTGTTTCAGATGTTGTGCTGCTTCTCAGTAAAGGGACATAGTGGTATTATTTAATACCAGGCGGGGAGTGTTCTGCCCCCACTTTGTGTTGCATTAGAGACATCTAGTGGTGTAAAGTTGTATTGCATTTGATTTTTTATTATTTTAGTCCCTCCTCTCTTGCCGTTGTTTTCCTGTCTGCTTCTGACTCTAGTCAATTGAGAGGACATGCAGCAGTTACTCTTTCTCTTTGCCTTTGATAGTTTTTGAAGGTCAAAGTCTGTAAGTATTTCTGTAGGAAGTATATCTACTTTGCTATAGTCTTTGTGTATTGTCCGTTTTAGCATAATATGTATGTTGTATTAATAGATGCTAATCGCGATTAGCATTTATCCATAGACACTCATGTTAAAGTTAGCTTAAATGCTTACTAGTCCTGCAAGTCTCATTATAATGGCTAATTTTTCTTATGGGATAGCTATATATGTTAGATTTGAGTTGCATATTCATGTATATGTATATATGGGCAGTTTGTAATGCCATATTGTTATGTTTCTACAGTTTTACAAAATTGGAAAGATCCTTACTAAAGGCCTCTCTCTACTCCGGTTTCCTGGGTCTTTATTTCATGGATCTTATGTTAGCTATCTGCTACGCTAACCTGTCAAAGCAAGAGCAGAATATACACCGTAATTTCGGTTTACTTACGCAGTTGTTTGCGGGTTGTAATATAAAGTGTTACCCTATTTTCTTTGAAGAGGTACATAAACAGAGTTTAGAGCAGAGATCAGATTCTGCCTGCAGTGATTCAGAGTGTTTTAATAAGTCATGGTCCACGTTCACCCACACTGATTACACTGATAGCTGTAACAGTGTGACCTGAGGATTAATGCATTTTTAAATTAGTCTTATATTGATCAAGGGAGACCAGAACCACAGATATTGATCAATGGCAAAACAAGCTGAAACTTGAATACCATCTGTGGTTGTCTGTGAAATGACAGATTTATAAGGACAGAAACTGAGCTTTGGGGCTGAGATAACATTGTAAAATTCAATCAATATCTAAATATGGAGCTGAATAATCGGCACAGATATGCATCAATCAATATAAGGTATAATATATTATACCTTATACAATATAATCAATATCTGTGGTTACCAATTTTTTTTTTTTTTTTTTTTTTTTTTTTTTTTTTTTTTCATGATAAATGCAGCACCATGGTCAACAACCAAGAAAAATGACACTTGCAGTGTTTTATTGATTCTGGGTCAAAACATTCCCTTGAGTCTCAGTGAGGCTAGATGATTTATTCGGTCTTATATTACATCCAGCTTTAGATGTCCAAAAAAATGAATTCCAGCAGGCTACCAAATATTATATACGGTTTAGATTTAAAACAGCCCGGTGAGTGTAGTATACTTATACTATATTATAGTAATGTGAAAAAAGCCATCAGATTAAGATATGAATGTGATGTTATTAGTTTATCAACATGCTTATGGCAAACTGGTTTGGCATCAAATGTACTTCAATTATGCACATGAAGGGCATTTGTCTGATGCATAGAATTACTGCAAATTTAAAACATTTTAAATCAGTCCCGTTTGAACTTCCATTTTAGTTAGGATGCTTCCTTTGGATACAACTTCCTATGTAAAGCAGTAGACAGCTCACTAGGTGATGGTAACACAACCCAGATCATCTAAACCAGTTTCACATTCAGAGATTCATAAATCTCCATTCATAACTCTATCTGCCCTCACATACAAGAACACATGTTTAGCAAACCATGTTTCCCTTAGTGACTAAGACTTTGGAGGCCTTGAGAGGCAAATCTGATCAGGATATAGGCATGATAGCAGCAGCCTGGAGATCCAATAACAATGCCAAATGAGCTTCATTAGAGTTCATCAAGTATACACTGCAAGTCATTTTTAAGGCAGATTTGAAAGGCTCAAGCTCTGATATTCACTGATATCCCATAATTCCAGTAAGAATTAATTCTATTGGACTGAATTTGTATATGACACTAAAAGGTGCAGGTGCAAGCTTGTTACAAAGCCTATGTGAGATGTTCATTGTGAGATCAATATGTTCATTGACAAAGTGTCAACCAAATTGTCACACCTTCTAAAAGCCTGTGTGGTCTTTGAATCTGAGACTGTTGCCATCTAATTACTGTTGTTTAGTGTCCCAGTACCTCCTGATTGAATGGAAGAGAGATTAACATGAAGTTGTTGTTTACTTTAAGGGCCTCCTGTGCTGTCTTCCTATGCCAAGACAGAAGACAAGTTGTTTAAACATCTCTTCAGCAACTACCAGAAATGGGTGAGACCAGTGGAGGATCTAAATGGAACAGTACAGGTGAAATTTGGCCTGGCAATCTCCCAGCTGGTAGATGTGGTGAGAATTAGTCCTTCTGAAATAGCATTCTCCTCCTTTTGGCAAAATGTTACCTTACAATAAAGATTACATTTTAAAATATATACATTGATTAGGCAATTCTCTATTATTAAAATAGTTCAAGAATTTATTTATTGTTAACCTTTATGTTCTGTTTGGTGTCAGTAGCAAAAAGAGTTAGATTAACCGGGGTTAGTAAATAATCCATAATATCTGTCATGTACAACATTGGGGTATCTGGAACATAAAGAACATAAAAATCAATCTCAGCAGAACATGAAGGCACAACACAGATTAAATATCAGATTTGTTGTTGGTTAGGATGAGAAGAACCAGCTGATGACGACCAATGTGTGGATAAAACAGGTAAAGCAGGACTTAAGAACCCAATAAGGTTTATCTGATTAATATGAAATATACTTTTTCTTTATTTTGCCTTCATATTGTCTGCATTTTGATAGTAGTTAAGATTTTGATATATACAATTTTAACTATGGCCAATGTGTCCAATTGCTTTCTTTACCGTTTTATTTGGTGATCAGCTTTGCTGATAAATCATTGTCTCTCTGCATTCAGGAGTGGACAGACATGAAGCTCCGATGGAATCCGGATCATTACCTGGGCATCACTTCCATTAGAGTTCCCTCAGACTCCATCTGGAGACCCGACATCGTGCTCTATGACAAGTACGTGTATGAGTCCGAAAGGAAACCAGAGAGGGACTGAACAGTATGTTTAACATTTCTGTTAGAGCCATAAATAACATAAAAAGTTAAAAAGTTAAAAATACACACATATTTTGAATGTTTATACTGTGACTTTAGTGAATTTCATACAGTTATAATCCTCCCCATTTTGTCTAGGGGTAGGAGAGGATGTAACAATTATTGGAAATAATAAAAATAAATAAATATAATGAAAAAGATGGACAGTCACTTCAATCCCCTGATCCAGAAAAGAAGCAGAACAACAAAATTGGAAGCACTTTATTTTACAGTCCTGTTTCACATAAACATACTATGTACTTATTGTGGAAATGAGACTAACTGGGTAATTGTCACGAAACTGCTCCGAGACTCAAAGGTGAGATCCAATTGCAGCTTTATTAAGGGGCAATCCAGACACGTAATCCAACAAACAGGCAATGGGTCAAAACACAAGTAGACAGTCCAAACAAACAAAACAAAACAAAACAAGACAGGCAGGGGTCAGAGGCAAGAGAGTAATCCAAGGAACAGGCAAGAAATCCAAAAACCAAGAACCAGGAAAACACTCAGAGTTGCAGTGTGACACTAAACAAAACTTAAACGTGAGTGAAGGGGTGAACCAGGCTTATATGGGGTGAACTAAACAAGATAATGAGATACAGGTGAATGTGATAATGAGTGCTGATGAGTCCAGGCAGAGAATGATGGGAGATGTAGTCTGTGAGTGAACGTGAGAGTCTGGTGTGGAGTGCCCTCTGGTGGCTCTCAAGGGCACTCCAGCTGGTGACCGTTACAGCAGTGGTTCTCAACTCCAGTCCTCGGGACCCGTTGCTCTGCACATTTTGTATGTCTCTCTTATCTAACACACTCAGTTCAGTTCATGGAGTCTCTCTTAACAAGCTGATGATCTGATTCAGGTGTGTTAAATAAGGGAGACATACAAAATGTGCAGAGCAGCGGGTCCCGAGGACTGGAGTTGAGAACCACTGCGTTACAGTAATATCCCAAAATTAAACAAATAACACTTAATTTAATTTAAATCAAACTCAAAGGTAACAAAAAACACAGTCGTATCTCACTCCCTGTCTAACATAAACATTGGCAAATTTCAGATTCAAAGAAAATGGCACCCTCTTCCTACAGCTTCCGAATTCATAATTAAAAAAAGTATTCACATAAAACTAAGAGTAGAAGAAAATAACAATATTCACATAAGGGAAGAGCACACTCAGCGTTCCCCATGCTCACTGTAGCAGGTACAAATCAATAGCAAAAGTGGAAAAGGGAGGACCGCAATCTGGTCGTACACATTTACACAAAAGAGAATTCACTAATTCATATACCTGTTGTCACGTTTTGTTTTTGTTTCATGTTCTTGTTTCATGTCTGTCATGTTATCCCTGGGGTCCGTTCTTCGTACGTCGCCAACTCACTTAGCTGGATTTGATTGTTGGCGATTTGGCATGATCTTGGATTGTTTGGTTCTTCAACGCTCATCCTGTAATTGCTGTCATAGCAACATGTGCGCAAACTTAAACCTGCTCGGGAGCAGGCTTATTTCATGTTAACAGGATTAGACCGCGGCTTCATAAGCGGAGCTGATACGGGAAGTCCAGCGCAGCGCGATAGCGCACTCTCTTTCTGAGATATACCTGTATCTTTTTTCTCGTGATTCGTGAGATTGTGGTTTTTTTGTCGCTTTTATGTTTAAAAAACAGTTTTAGGTTTTTTTTTTTTTTTTTTTGGGCATTTCCAAGCCACTTAAGACCCAATGTTGTAAAGCAGTTTTTTTTTGTTTTTTTTTTGTTTTTTTAGGCTATCATAATTTTTTATGAAGATCATACAATCATGACCATGCCGATTACAGATATGTCACTCAGGCTTCACTAACGTGATTGGTACCATAGACTATAGGCTACCATAGAATGCCATCAAGGCCTCAATGAAGGGGATTATGTGAACAGAAAGGGGATTCACAATGTAAATGTGCAGCCCAGTTACTATTGTGATTCTTAATATTCCAGATTAGTAATATTATATCAAATAAAAAAAAAGGCAGTTGACTAAAATCTTTCATATCACAAATGTGAAAGCAAAATGGCCAGGATGTGTGCATGACTTAAGAATTTTCAGAGATTCACATTTATGCACATTATTTGAAAGTGGTAAGGAAAGTTCCACAATTAAATATCAAGCTCACTGTATTACATACACTTATGCTGATCCTAACAGAAATGCATTTTTTTCATTGGTGATTATGACATGTTCCTGCAGACAGGTGTTTTATGACCCCATTCCCTGACCCAAACCAGTTACAATGCAGCTCTAGCCAGGACAAGGGCACACAATGAAATGAACTTTGGCTAACTAAAGGGAAGATTTCAGTGTGTGTCTGAGGGTTGCACACCTGACAGGGCCTGTGACATTGTTGCATGTGCCATATTACACAACATTGCCAAAAAAAAAAAAAAGTTAGAGCTTTATTTCAATTTGTTCTTTGCAAAGAAAAGCCAGTGGTCAAGTGCCTGCAACAAGAGATATTAGACACATGCCTCATGCAACAAATAAAAAGGAAAAGTTGGCTATACACTGCCCACCTGTAGGCCTATGTCTCCTCTTTCTGTACAGACTCTTCTGTAGGCCTTTCTGTAGATGTGCAATCCTGCAACTTATATTGCAGCCATAAAGCATACAAGTATAAATTAAGTAAAGTTATTTATGCACTTGCAGGTAGGCTAGTTCCTCCATATGACAGTTATCTGAGAGGGTTTATTCACTGTCCAGTGCAATGGAAACAAATGGACATTACAAAGTCTTATACTTTCTTTCCTTTGGAAAGTTAGAAAATGTCCACTTACTGCACATATTTCAGCCACCACTTTCTTGGGAACAGATACAAGTGTTGGTGTATTATGTAAAAGTGCACAAAAGAGGAAAAAACAATGTCATTACAATGAACTACACTGGGGAAAAATGTGATCAATAACTCATGGCAAAATATTTTTACATTAACATAAGTTTATCAGTTTTCACTTTCACAAGTCAAAGCAATTCATCATTACTCAAGATTTAACAGTTGAAATGAATATATACAGCCTTAATTTAATGCAGCAAAAATGATTTTACAGTATAGGCTACTAAGATCTTTTCTATTTTTTTCTCAGCCTTTTTCTTGGTTGCTTTTATAAACAGAACACCATTTATTTAACAGTGCCTTTTATAAAAGAGACTATAATATAACTAAAAATTACCATTATGTAGAATATTTTTGTACTTCACTTTTATTTGTTCCCATGTTCTAGTGTGGTGACTCTGATATTACAATGCACAAAGTAATTATGCAATTATTAAAATACAAAAATATAGGCTAAAGTGATAAAAACATCTAACATGGCCACTTCTAACGGATTTAAATTGTCTGCTACTTTTTGCCAGCCCTCTCTCCTGGCTTTTGCAGACTTTGAGGTGTTCCCTGGCATTTTGATTAAACATTAAAATTCCGAATAAACTTCGACTATTAGTTCTTGCTCTGCTGAGGAGAAAAACTGAGCGTGCTCTTTGGCCACGCTGAACAGCCAATAGCAGCGTTGCTGATCAATGTTTCTACTATCGATACATATCCCCTTTTAACCAGCGCATGAACGCGCAATTATCTCAGATAACTCAATCCAGTGATGCTAATCATATCCGGCAAGTGTGTTAGAAGAACCGAGTTAGCCAGATCATGATTCGCACGATGATATCATCTTGGATGTTTCATTTGATCTCGGATGTAATAATCAACGTACGAAGAACGTGCCCCTGTTCTAGTCATGTTATCCTGCCATGTGTTCTGTGTTGTAATGGGTTCATTGTTTCATTGTTCACAGGTGTCCCTTGTGTAGTCATTAGTCTTGTGTATTTAAGACCTCATGTTTGCCATGTGTCTTTGTTCCATAAGGGTGAGAAGTAAAATCAAGGAAGTAATAGGAAAGGTAGAACAACGGTCGTATAGTTGGGGCTTTAAGCTTTCTCCAAGTAAGTCTTGCCATATGATATTTACCAGGAAGAAAGGGATAGATAAACAGAACCTAAAGTTATTTGGCCACAATAAACAGTTGATCATTTTAAATATCTTTGTATGTGGTTAGACCAAAAGGGAACATGGGAAATACACATTGAAAAGGTGGAATCAAAATGCAATAGATAGAGTTAGTAACACAGCATTGAGGATCTGTGCGGGTGTAATGAGATCAACACCAATTAAAGCAATCCAGGTTGAGTTAGAAGTGCCCTCAGACCTGAGAAGAGATAAACTCATGCCTACATACTGGAGTCGCTTAAGTGGATGTGGGTATGAAAACCATGAAAAGAGCATTATTCAGGAATGTTGGGAGTATAGTTATTTTAAAGGTAATGGCTTTGGCTGGGTAACACAGACCAAATCAGAGGAATATAGAGTAAATAATATCTGGTTTAACTCCCCTACACCTATTAGTAATATCCCTTTATGGTTATTTCCAAAAACTGAGATAGACTTAAATATATTGGAACTAAAAAGTGAATGGGAAGAGAGTAGGAAAGGACATCTGGCAAGTCAGTACATAAGGAGCAAATATTACAGGTACTTAGATATACAGACGGATCTAAAGATGAAGAGGACAAGGTAGGAATAGGAATATATATATATGTAATGAAATCAGGTGATTGACAGCCGGATTTGCCTATCAGCGATCAGTATCCGTAATATAAGGGCTGATTTGTTGTTGGCCGTGGTGCGTCACGTCCGACTTTCCCCTTTATGCCCGTGTTTACGGTGGTTACAGGTAAGCGTGCCGTGCTGTAATAGGGGGGTAATTTTAAAACTGGTTGGTCTTTTTAAAGCATTTTGTTGTGAATTTATAGTGTCGTTTTGTCCGGGTGTCGGTGTGTTTTCGGCGCTGCTTTAGTGGATCTAGTGACCGGTTGCCTCTCAGGTATGTGTGTGTGCACGTGCATCTGTATAAATGCATATTGTACTACCATTGTTGTGCTGTTGACACTGCCGCATGCTGTCTAGGTATGGTTTCCTGTACCCCATTGTTATTGGTGGGCTGATTAATAGACCTGTGCCTGTACATTTTCTATTTGGAATGATACCTTGACGGTAAGTGTTTTAAATGTAATTATAATTCGTGAAGGGCAAGTATCATTATTAGTAACATCTCTCTTTGTGTTTGTTATAGGGTTCTCCCTCTCGTTCACTCTCTTCTCATCTCGTTTTATCTTATATTATATCGGATTTGCTGCACTGCTGCTGTCTTCCGCTTTGCGCTGCGGACGTTTTGCTCACATTCCAGCAGTTCTGCTGTGTATACTGTTGAGCAGACGCCGCCACCACCATTGTTGTTGAAAGGGGACTGTTCGTCTGGTTCCGATTGTGTGTAGTGGCTGCTTTCTGTTTGTGTATCAGCATGGAGAATACGACGATCTCATTTTATTGAGAGAAAAGAATTGTTTCGTTTTGTTTCTTTTCTTTTCTTTTGGTCTGTTTTCGTTTTCTTCTTTATACTTTCGTGGGAGTTAAGTTTGTTTCGTCTTGTTTTTTTTCTTTTGGTTATTGTATTATATAAATATTGCGCTGTCTAATTGTATGTATTTTTCCTTTATTAACGCAACTTGATTTGCTTCCTGCTTACATCTGACTTCAAGTTGCTTTGTCATTTTTCTTGAATTTATTTGATCCTTCTAACTAGGGCTGAACGATATGGACAAAATTTCATATCTCGATTTTCATGCCAGATATCTCGATATCGATACAATACGATATGACTACGTAAGTACTAAAAAAACAATACATTTAGAGTTTGTAAAATACACACTGATGTCTATGGAATAGGTAATAATAATCCTTTCCATTATAATTCGACACGTTGTATTCATATCAGATACACATTGTGTAAGTAACTTCAGTGTTTACTCTATTCTATTCCCAGTTCACCAGCCACTTACTTTTAAGTATTTCGGGAGAAGTGGATGAATTCACGTGTTGTAAACATAGAGGTTGTAAATCCAACAGATCCGATTCTCTGAACTGCGTCTGCGGCACAAACTAATGGGCCTTTCACACAGGACGCGGTATGCGCGGCGCTTGCCGCTGGGTTCAGCGTTGCCCTTCAGATACAACGCGATTTATATACTTTAATATCTGAATCAAAACAAGAATCATGAAGTCAGCTCTTTTTTAGAATAAAACATTTATTCAAACATTAATCCTGAAACTAAAAAACAAATTATATACTAGCCGTTCATCCATTTTGATTTCCGTGCTTGTTTGGATCCCCCGATTCTATTGGCCGCGCTGGTAATCGTCACAGAGCGCAGCGGCAAAAGTTGAACTATTTTGAACTTTGACCGCGGCGTGCGCGTGAGCACGCCAATGATGCGCACCGCTGCGCTTGCGCTTTGGTCGACGCAGCAACAAAACGTCCTTGCGCGGCGCAGGCCATTGAAATGAATGGGTTTTATAGCGCAGCGCCGCGCATACCGCGTCCTGTGTGAAAGGCCCATAACACGGCGGCGCCCATCGCGCATACAGCTCAACTAACGCGATCGTTATAAAGGTGTTTAAACAACAATATACTTCCACTTGCATGTATTTGACAATCGGAATATCAGATATTTCATGCCATAGCTAACACATTTGTGAATATTCTGAATAAAAAAGGAAAAATGACATAAAAGCAGATCATCATTCATTCAGCGCTGTTGCTGCTGCGGTGTGTCACGTGACAAGCAATGACGCGTCACCATGGAAACGCCGCCCCCCCCTCACAATATAGTTCCCACGTCCCTGGTAGTGTGCGCGCGCTGGCTTTAACGGTGCCTTCAAGGGCACTCGTAAAACTGATGTTTGTTGTGACTGCCAGAGTTGTATGCAGGGCGAGCGCGGAGAGGGGAAATCTATATCGTCTATATCGTTGCTTTTTTCGATAGTAATATCTTGAAAGTTCATATCTCGATATAGATACGATAACGATATATCGTTCAGCCCTACTTCTAACGTTTTTCTTTGTTTCATGTGATATTGATACCTTTGTTTTGAGTTGTTTCATCAGTTATTATCATTTGTTTATATTATATGTGGAGCTAATCGTGTTTAATTGTGATTTTTGTTATAGTTTATTCATTATTTTTTGTTTGTCTGCAGGAGCTGGGGGTCCCACGGGTGAACGGATCTTCCTCCTTGTGGTGGTGGTTCTTTATTGCGTGCTGTGTACCACTTCAAGTGTGTGGTAGTGTGATCTGAGTGCACTTTGGTGTGTGTGCGTGGAAGTGTGCTTTTGTAAAACCAGACTCCATTTTGTTCCTGCCTATGGGAGCCTCAGCCCTGCTGATATTTACTTTATTTTGTTTTCCTCCATTTAAAGTGGGGTCTCATGCTGTTCTTCTGACATTTTAGTGTCTATTTTAAAAACATTCTTGCATTAATAAACATTTCTATTTTTATACTTTACCCACGTCTCCTGCTTACTTCTATGAGGGAACCGAACCTGTGTGCTTAATATACTCCATTTTTGGGTTTTGAGCATTGTTCCCTAGAGTTAATTTCTAGGGTGGCGTAGTCGGATTTCTTTACTGGTAAAAGGTTGATTTCACAATTTACCGCTCCGTCACATATACATATATATATATATACAGAGGCGAACCAACACTGTGTGGGGGCCCCAGGCAAAATTAATCAATGAGGCCCTTTTTTTAATATATAGCCTATGTATTTTATATATGTTTTATACACTACGTGCGTGCGTGTGCGGTAGGCTAGTCGAGATGGCCATGCCTAAAGGACAGTGAGATGTATCATCAGGCTACTGTGGTAATATATAATATATACACTTTAGAATAGATTTGTTTTGTTAATACATCTTAATACATCTACACAAAACATCTAAAAGAGCATTTGTTTAATTTTTACAACGTGTTTTTTAATTAATTAAAAAAAAAAATTTTTTTTAATTAACGAAAGGTCCATCTTCATCTTTATAACAGAAGATGCAATTCAACAATAGCCTACAGTAAATCTTCTAACGTGTAACAGATTGTCACCTTAAAACAGTAATTTAAATTACGTGGTGGAACAATGCTAAATATAAATATATAGTTAACATCTTAATTTAATCTTATTTATTTTTTTAGTTAATAATTAAATTGTTTTTTAAAGCTATTAGTATTTTTTTCTACTAATACTAATAGCACGTTTGTATTAATTTCTGCTAAATACTGGGTGAATGGAGGAATACATGCTGCGCCCAAGCGCATGCATAAATCTCGCCGCAAAAGCAGGCTAAATATGTCTTACATAAGGAGGCATTTTAATTTATTCTAAATTAGTGATTTCGACCTCCTCGAGCTTTTATTTTGGCACTTCCAGTTACCGGCATTTTAAATTTGCATATTAGTTAAATATTTAGTTTCACTCGTAACATTTAGATTCAACATTTAGATTTAGATTCAGATTTAACATTTAGATTTAACATTTAGATTTAGATTCAGCATTTAAATTTAACATTTAGGTGTAACATTTAATATTTAGATTTAACTATTTAAAATATCTCTAAGTTGACAAATATTGTTGTAAATGTGCTAAAAAGTGACATACCAAAAATTCATACCAGTTTTTTAAACATTGTTTGAAGCTAAATGTGACAAAATGTTGCTGTTATTTTCAGCGTGCTGCAAACTTCATTCATTTCTGCTGTAAAGTGCATGTGCCTTTAGAAAGAAATTCATCTTTCATACCATACGGATTACATAATCAGATGATAATTGCTTTCCATTCAAATTTTTTCGTTTAAAAGTGGACATATCAAGCATAGGCTATATCATGTATGTGAGGCTAGTATAGGCCTACCCTACGCCGTGTTTCTGTTTATTTTTGAGACACGCTCCAGTTCACGGAGACCACGAAAGCGCGCCCTGATTGTTTATTTTATTTTACGAAAGCACAACGTTTAGGCTACTTGTTATTGTGAGTTTACACAAGTAAAAGTAGTTGCGACTGATGCATCATTCTTTTCTGTATGGACAAAAATATAGTGTTTTTTTAGTCATTTCCACTGTTTATAGCAAAATGCAAGTAATCGCGTTGCCGCCTCATGCAGTGCCCTGCCAGACGGATAAGTCCTCTTCGTGTTTAACAAATCGAATCATGGATTTTCTACATACCCGCGAATCGCTGCTCCGGTTTGAAAAAGGCGGCTGAGGCGAGACGGTAAAAGCATAACCAGCGTAACGAGAAAGGGGCCCCATTAAGGGGGATGCAGAGCTGTCGCTGCGGCTTTGTATTAACATTCCTGATTATTTGAATGATCAGCCCTCGGGGGGCCCCCTTAAAATGTGGGGCCCCAGGCAATTGCCTGGCTTGCCTGCCCTATTGCGGCGCCAAATAGACATATATTCAGTCTGTCCAATGGTTGATACAACACACACACACACACACACACACACACACACACACACACACACAAACACACACACACACACACACACACACACACACACAAACACACTGCACAGGTCAAATAGACATATATTCAGTCTGTCCAATGGTTGATACAACACACACACACACACACACACACACACACACACACACACACAAACAAACACACACACACACACACACACACACACACACACACACACACAGAAACACACACACACACACACACAGAAACACACACACACACACACACACACACACACACACAAACACACTGCACAGGTCAAATAGACATATATTCAGTCTGTCCAATGGTTGATACACCGTATCCCACCGGTCACAATTGTGACCGATCATATAACACACTTTTTCACACACTTTTCCATGAAAATTTCTAAAATTTATGATTGATTGTTTCAAAGGGATACTAATGACACATGATTTGGATATTTTTGTGTCTGGGAAAAATTTGGGATTAAACGGGTTAATGCTTCGCTAACTAGCAGAAGACACTAGCAGGGTTTAAATCGCAGTTGTGCAGGCGAGGGCATGTTGTAACACTGCGTTACAATGTGCCCCTATTAGAAATATGCTATTATATTCTATACTTTTATTAATTTTATTGAGAAAACGTGAGGAAAAGGTGAATAAAGACTGAGAGTCAATGTCCAGAAATGACTAATTATTTATTTGTTTTGAACTATGTTGTATAGCTGTGTTTTCATGTGTTCGTAGTCAAAACTCAAAAATGAGTTTCTATTTAATTATTAAAAATTGCCATTATTTTATATGAAAAAGTTTTTTAATTGTATTTTATTTAGAAAATATTTTAGTTTGTTTTGTATATTTTTTTTATTAGATCAGATAACATTTTAAGCTGCCATATGTCATGTTACAATGTGCCCCACACATGTTACAATGTACCCCACCTATGGGGCATGTTGTCACATTTCACTTCCATTCTTTCGGGCTATATCAAGAAAAAAGTATATACTGTATTAATAAAATAAAAACACATAATTGTACTAGACATGTGGGAAATTAATGTGGGGAAAAAATAAATACTCTGAACCATAAGTAGATTTGCACAAACTGAGAAAGTCAAAAAGCGTTAGGTTGTGCCCCGCTCTCCCCTACCCTACGCCGTGTTTCTGTTTATTTTTGAGACACGCTCCAGTTCACGGAGACCACGAAAGCGCGCCCTGATTGTTTATTTTATTTTACGAAAGCACAACGTTTAGGCTACTTGTTATTGTGAGTTTACACAAGTAAAAGTAGTTGCAACTGATGCATCATTCTTTTCTGTATGGACAAAAATATAGTATTTTTTTAGTCATTTCCACTGTTTATAGCAAAATGCAAGTAATCGCGTTGCCGCCTCATGCAGTGCCCTGCCAGACGGATAAGTCCTCTTCGTGTTTAACAAATCGAATCATGGATTTTCTACATACCCGCGAATCGCTGCTCCGGTTTGAAAAAGGCGGCTGAGGCGAGACGGTAAAAGCATAACCAGCGTAACGAGAAAGGGGCCCCATTAAGGGGGATGCAGAGCTGTCGCTGCGGCTTTGTATTAACATTCCTGATTATTTGAATGATCAGCCCTCGGGGGGCCCCCTTAAAATGTGGGGCCCCAGGCAATTGCCTGGCTTGCCTGCCCTATTGCGGCGCCTCTGTATATATATACCAACAATGAATATAAGAATTGGGAAAAGATTACCTGATCAGGCTTCAGTGTATACGGCAGAGATGATGGCGATTATTGTAGGACTGCAGTGGGTTGAGGAAGTAAAACCAGACAGAGTGGTGTGTTGATTCTGTACCAGCCCTTTATAGTATTCAAAATATGAAATCTAATAGAGAAGATCTAATGCTAGAAATCCAACAAAGTTTATTTAGATTACAGAGACTACGGATAGATGTGAGATTCTGCTGGGTTACTTGATCACGTAGGTATAAAAGGGAATGAGGGAGCAGACAAAATAGCAAAAAAATCAACGAGGACGAACAATGTCATAAATATACCCCTTGGAAAAGGAGAAGCTAAGGCGATAATTAAAAAAGAAATGATGAAGAAATGGCAGGACAGGTGGGATGTGGATAAAAGTGGAAGAAAATATTACAGCTTGCAAAAATCTATTAATGCTCAGGGTGTGAATAGAAGTAACAGAAGAGAGGAGAGCGTTTTAACCAGGCTAAGGTTTGATCATACAGGGTTAAATAAAACATTGTTTTTAATGAGCAAAAGTCAATCAGATGAATGTTTGGAATGTAGGTCCAAGGAAGATGTAGAACATGTACTACTATATTGTAGGAAATATAGGGATGAGAGGATGAGGCCAAATCAAAAGATAAGTCAGGCAGGAAGAAAGTGGAACCTTGAAGGTTTGTTAGGCACAACAGGAGATGGGGTAAATGATACACAGAAAGCAGTTGTACAAAAAAATATAGGGATATATAATAGGATTTCGTTTTTATTTTATTTTATATAAAGTAGTCCCAACGGACATTTGAAGGTGCATACCGCCACCTATTGTATTGGAGTATGTAACAAGAGCTATGCTACATACTCCGATACAGTAGGTGGCAGTATGCACCTTCAAAAGTCATGGTTGCAATCTGCCATAAATCGAAAGAAGAATAATGTGTCTTTGTTAAGTATTGTTTCCTGTTTGGTAAGTGTCCATATGTCGTTTTCTGTTTGATCACTTTTTGTAAATAAATTGCACTTGGGTTCTCAACAAGCTCGCCTTCAGTGGACTTACTTTACAGAATACTTGACCTAAAATGAACCCAGCAGTTGCCCTCCTATGCCTACGTCAAGGTAACAGGACTATTGAGGACTATATTTTTGAATTTCTGGAAATATCCTACCAAGTGGATTTTAATGATGTTGCCCTAAAGACATCTTTCGAATGGGGCTAAACGAACCAGTTCAGTCTCGATTGTCAGGGAGAAAAATACATTTTTCCCTGGCCCAATTCATTGACTATGCCCTTCTGTTGAGCGGTTCTTCATTTACTGTGGGTTTTGCGGATGAGGAACCCCGCAATATCCAGTAAACCTGAGCCACTTCACGTCATGCCTGCTGAGCCTGAGCTTCTTCACGTCATGCTTGCCGAGCCTGAGCTTCTTCACGTCATGCCTGCCTAGCCTGAGCTTCTCCACGTCATGCTTGCCGAGCCTGAGCTTCTTCACGTCATGCTTGCCGAGCCTGAGCTTCTTCACGTCATGCTTGCCGAGCCTGAGCTTCTTCACGTCATGCCTGCCGAGCCAGGTGTCCCTTGTCTAGTCATTAGTCTTGTGTTTTTAAGCCCTCATGTTTGCCATGTGTCTTTAAGTATTGTTTCCTGTAACCACTGTTTGGTAAGCGTCATGTTCATGTTTTTGAGTTCATGCCACACCATGCTACACCATGCTTTTGTCTTCTGTTTGATCACATTTTTGTGAATAAACTGCACTTGGGTTCTCAACAAGCTCGCCTTCAGTGGACTTACTTTACACCTGTACACTCTCAGCTAGAACTCCATTAGCAGCCTGCGAGAGAGAGAGAGAGAGAAAAGAGCAAGCACACAACAAACAACACGTCCAATAAGGAAGTATTACACTCCCCAGATCACGCACAAATAACATAATACGTCTACAGGATGTAACAATACATAACGTATGTGAGTAGGGTCTAATCTTTTTTTTTTTTATCTGAAGAAAACGGAAGGGGTTTGGTACAAGACTATCATGTTTGATTTAAAGCTTGATCTTATGTGTAAAAAGTTCTTAATTTGATTTCTGAAAATCAAATCGAACTGTTACATTGCGAGTTTGTGGACCCCGGTGGAAATAGAGAATGGAAAATGCCTAAGACCCCATTATAAAGTCTATCTATATTAATGTTTCCAACTGAAATGTGAAACTTTTTTTTTACTCTCAAATGATTTTAATTCTCACTAAATTTGGACTCTGTCCAAATAATACACCGATGTTTCAGAGACATTTTCATTCAATACTTTATGTACTGTTTCATACAGCGTCTGTTTGAACAAGAATAGAGTTCAACATAAGCTACTATCAATAACTATCAAAAGTGGAGACTACGTTTTTTAATCAGTTTTAATTTGATAAACATGACACAATATAACATCACAACTACATGAAAAGTGTGTTTACTGTTATAAAAAAATTATTTGTGAGCTTTAGAGGAACTAAAGGTGTTTGAATAAACACGAAACACACGTGATCGTTGTCATGCGGTGAATCCGGCCAATCGTGGAACAGCTGTGTCGTCATCAGCCCTCCTGCAGCCCAGTGCAGCCGCTCTTGAGAAGCTGCGCTGGCTTCTTCTTCTTCTCTTCTTCTTCTTTTTGATTTTTAACGGCGGCTTGCAACCAACTTAAATAGGTGCATTACCGCCACCTTCTGCTCCGGAGTGTGGAACAGAGTTTTACAATCTATTCACCAAACCCGTTTCTTTAATAAAATCGAAGAAAACTTTACTATTTATTTCACTTGCCTATTTTATTAAAACCTTAAAATTTATTTCCTGCTTTACCTTCTTTCTTAATTCTTCTATCATTGTTCCTCTTTCTTGCTCATATCTTCTACAATCAAGAAATACATGAGTTACTGTTTCTTCAACCTTACAGATTTCACATAACCCGTTTGGGTGTTTCCCTATTATTTTAAGTGTGCTATTTAAATTTGAGTGCCCTAATAATATTCTGCTGAAAATAATCTCTTCTTTCCTTGACTTACCTATACTCTTTATACTTTGATTTACCTTGTTTAATAAGCTGAAAAGGAATCTACCCTTTGTCCCATTGTTCCACTCTACTTGCCATTCTTCTATCAGTTTACTCCAGATTAAAACCTTCATCTCTGATTTACTTAATGGAACTTGTAACTCTATTATATCTTTCTGTAAAGCTTGTTTTGCTAATATATCCACTTCTTCATTTCCCCTTATTCCTATGTGTGCTGGAATCCACATAAAACTGATTGATATACCATTTTGGACAATTCTTGAATGCATATGTAGTATATTAAAAAGAATATCTTGATGATTAGATTTGTAAGATCTCAAGCTCTTCAAAACTGAAACTGAATCTGTACAAATTAAAACATTGTCAGGTTTGATTTCCTCTACCCACTGTAATGCCAAAAGGATTCCTATCAATTCAACAGTATAAACTGCCAAATGATTTGATGTTCGCTTTACTCCACTAATCCACTGATTACTAGTAACTTTGACTAAAAAAGCAGCCCCAGTTGTTTGATGTTCTGGATCTTTTGATCCATCTGTATATACTTGTATATGTCGAGGATATTGGGCTCTGATATATTCTGAGAAAGCATATCTAAAGTCAACTTCTCTTTCTGTTCTTTTAACCTCCAGCAGATGCAGATCTATATGAGGTGTTATATAAACCCATGGTTCATAATCCTGGATTTCAACTGTTGGACTCATCTTGATATTATTTACCTGTAATTCTTCTGCATACATTTTACTACACCACCCAAAGCTTGTTAAACATCTTACATTTTGTTCCCAACAATTCTTTAAAACCACTTTTGTAGGGTGTTCATCTTTATGCCCCTGGAGGTTAGCCCAGTAATTAATCATTAATTGTTTCCTTCTAATCTCTAGTGGCATTTCTCCTACCAGGACTTGTAAAGCTGATATGGGTGTCGTCTTTACTGCTCCACAACATTGTCTCATTGCTTGAGCTTGGATTTTACAAAGTTTTCCTAACAGGTTTTTTGAGGCAGAACCATATACCACACAGCCATAATCAAAAACAGACCGAATCATTGCTACATATATAGTTTTTAAAGAAGAAAAACTTGCCCCCCATTCCACTCCACTTATACATCTCATGATATTTAAAACCTTCTGACATTTCTCAACTATTTTATTAATATGTTCAGTCCATATAAGTTTTACATCAAAATAAATACCTAAAAACTTAAACACCTTTACCCTTTCCAATGTTTCCTCATACATCTTCAAACTCATTTCTGGAACAACCCTCTTCTTAGAAAAAATAATTGTTTTAGTTTTCTCCACTGAGAATTTAAAACCCCAGTCAAATGCCCATTCTTCAACTTTCCTAATTGCCTCTTGTATTTTCCTATTAATAAATAATACATTTCTACCCTTTTTCCAGAGAGCCCCGTCATCTGCAAACAAAGACCTACCAATATCTGGTTCTACTTGGTTAAAAACATCATTAATCATTATAGAAAACAATAATGGACTTATTACACTCCCTTGTGGAGTTCCATTTTCTATCTGGAACGTACTTGACACTTCATTCCCTATTTTTACCTGGAAACTCCTATTCTCCAGAAAATCTTTTATCCAGTTATATATTCTTCCACCAATATTCATCTTTCTTAATTTTATCAAAAGTCCCTCCCTCCACATCATATCATAGGCCTTCTCGACATCTAAAAATACTGCTATCACAGATTCTTTATTTACCTGCGCCTTTCTAATTTAATTTTCTAAACATACTATAGGATCCATTGTTCCTCTACCTTTTCTAAAACCACTCTGATATTTTGATATTAATCCTCTATTTTCCAATAAATATGACAACCTTTCCGTAATCATCCTTTCCATAATTTTACAAACATTTGATGTAAGAGCTATAGGTCTATAATTAGAGGGATTCGAAGGATCTTTGCCTGGCTTTCTTATAGGTATTATTATCGCTTCTTTCCAAGCTTTTGGAAGCTTTCCTTCGTCCCATACTCTATTATATAATTCTAAAATTTTCCCCACAGCCCTATCCTTCAGATGTCTTAGCATTATATATCCAATCTGATCCTTCCCTGGAGATGAAAGTTTTCTGTTTGCATTACAAATAGCTCTCATCAATTCATCTCTATTGAACTGGAAATTAATTGGCTGGCCTTCCATTCCCCCACATCTTACCATCACATCCATATTTTGCCCCTTTGTTATTTCTCTTCTCATTTTCCCTTCCTCACTTAAGTTCCCTGATCCATGAATTTGTGCTAATGTTTTTCCTAGCATTTCTGCCTTATCCTTATCAATTACAGCTATTTCTCCTCCTGACTCTAATACCGGATATTCCCATTCTTTCTTATTACCTCCCATTCTCTTAATCATATTCCACACCTCACCTACTGGAGTTGTTCTTCCAATTCCACTACAAAAAACATTCCAGCTTTCTCTTTTGGCTAGCCTTATAGTTCTTCTCACTAGTGCTTGTGCTTTCTTGAATAAAATTAGATGATTATAGTTATGTGTTCTCTTAAGCATTTTAAACGCCTTGTTCCTATCCTTTACAACTTTACTACACTTTTCTGTCCACCAAGGAACAGCTTTTCTTGTCATTTTCCCCTTACTTTTTGGAATTGATTCTAATGCTGCTTCTAGTATTACTGCACACACTTTTTCATTAAAGATGTCAATATCTTCCTTTGAATCAATTGCAACCATTTTTTCCTCACACAATTCTTCAAATTTATCCCAATTTGCCTTTTCAAAAACCCATTTTCCTCCTCTTTGATTAACTGTTCTATCTGTCTCAATATCCAATGTTATAATTATTGGGTAGTGATCACTCCCAATGCTAGATTCCCCCCAAACTTCCCAATTACACTTACTAGCCAAGTTATTTGAAACTAATGTCAAATCCAACACAGACTCTATTCCTGTATGAACGTCTATCCTCGTTCCCTTCCCATCATTTAAACACACCAGCTCCCTCTCCTCTATTAATTCCTCAACTACTTGACCATTGGCATTTATGTATCTTCCTCCCCATAGTGTATTATGAGCGTTTAAATCCCCACACCATATTACTCTATGATTATCTTGACCATGTACTTCCTTTAACTTCTCTAATATAAATTTTTTACACGGGTTATAATAATTTATAATAACTATCTCCTGACCTCTACCCCATATCCCCACCGCAATATATTCTTGATCCCTTCCTTTTCCTAGTATTCTATATGGAATTCCTTGTTTAATGAATGTTGCACACCCACCACCACTCCCTTGTTCTCTATCATGCCGTACTATACTATACCCTAATAAAACAAAATCTAAACAACTTTTCATCCAAGTTTCCTGTACACATATTACATCCGGTTTTATACTTAAATCTTCAATGAAATGTTTGAACTCCTGACCATTTGCTATCAGAGACCTTGCATTCCACTGAATTATTGTTATCATCTATGTTTTATCCACATGTCTCTTGGCTTGATCTTATCTGAAGTTCATCTCTAACTTCTTCCCAAGACAAGCCTATCATTCCAAGGTGGCGTATTGCTGCTATAACAACTAACTGAGTCTTTTGTGTTTTTGATTCAATCCCAGCTGTACTATTTATAACTCCTGCAATAAATGCCACTAATTTTTTCTTTTCTATCATCATATGTTCTTTTGGAGCTTCATTGCTTCCTTCAACTGAAATCCTTGACTGATCTCTTTGATCTTTAGTTTGTCCTTTAACCTGTTTTGCTGCCTCTGCATATGTTATCTTCTTCTCCACCCTCCTTTTCTGAATCTCCATTTCCATTTTCTGTACTTCACACCCTCTGAACGCTGCACTATGTGCCCCTCCACAATTGCAACACTTTGGTTGTACTCCATCCTCACACTTTCCATATTCATGATTTCCTCCACAACGAGCACATCTACATTGCTCCCTACATCTTGTAGCAACGTGCCCAAATCTTTGACATTTAAAACATCTCACTGGTCCTGGTATATATTCTCTTACAATGTAGCTCATCACACCCAACATTACTCTTTTTGGAATTTCATCCCCTTGAAATTCTATTACTATTGTTTCAGTGTCTTTTCTGGTTCCATCTGCAACTGCTTTTAGCCTTTGTGCATTTACTATCTTCCCTCCCTTTAAGTTACCTTTGAACTCTTCCATACCTATATTAAGAGGCACACCAAAAATGATCCCTTTACAGCCACCACTTTGACTTTTTTCTCCAACTTTATTTGTGCTGACAACTTTAATTCCTCCAATTTCCTTCAGTTTGAGAGCTTTATTTGCTTGATCTTCATTATTACATCCAATAAGCAAATTTCCATCAGAGAGAACTTTAGCAAAATCAATATTTCCAATATCTCTATTTATGATCTTTGTCAGTTTAATTGGATTAATTTTGCTTACCCCAAACTGATCTCCAAACCTTACAATGCATTTAATACTATCTCTACTCTTATCATCAGACTCTTCTACGTCGCTCCTTTTCTTCCGTTTTTCTCCCCGATTTTTCCGACTTCTTGCTTCATTCCAGCAATTTTCTGACGATCTTTTACTTTCCTCTTCACTTACTACATCCATACTCCCTTCACTATCTCCCAACTCACGCCTCTCTGATCCATTCACGGAGCAGTTGTGCCTCACCGCCGTTCCTTTCCGACTTCTCGCTGCTGCTTCCGCCATCACCAGCCGGTGATGGTCTGAATCGCAGTTTCTCCGAAAAATACGTCTGTTGTGTTCAAATCACGAAGGTAGGGTAACTCTGTTTGCCAGCATCCGCATCCGACTCTCTTGAACTCGCCAGCTGCGCTGGCTGAGTTCTCCGGCTACTCTTGTATCGCTCTCACGGTACTTTGATGGCATACGTCACAGTCACGTGGTGTCGGCGCTGTATCAAGTCGGACAAAATTTCAAAGTCAGCCGCCGATCGGTCCGCGCAGAGCTGCATGAAGTCGAACAAGCCTATTTATCCCGCCGGTATAATAGCAACAGTGCCTGAGATCCGCCCACAAAGTTACTTGCGTTTCGCGTTTGATACTTGCGTTTCAGATCGTTAAAATAGGGCCATGTATCTCATTACTGAATGATTCTCACCTGCATCTCCACCAAGTTACTATGACTGTAGAAGTCCTACACACAAACATAGGCACAGAGTTTGCTTAATATATTTTGAATATTCCGATTAAACAAGAATCTTGTTTTACATTTTGAGGATGTTAATCTGTTTATGTGTTTTAAAAATGATTTTTTTTTTTTAAAGTTACAATTTTGATCTTTATTATGATAGGACAGTTGACACAAAGACAGTAAGTGATAGGAGAGGGGAATGGGATAGGGATTGGAGCATGAGCAGGGACTTGAACTTGGGTTGACTCGCCTGATGCACAATTGCATATATGTTGGATCATTGCCCACAAGGATATAGTTACGACATAATCTTTTATTTTAAAATACTTTCTGCTATCCAAGCAAAATATATTTTATTTATTTATTTCAGGTTTATTTAACAGGGACAATGCACACTAATAATACATAATTAAATGTACAGTGTGCCAAAAGGCTATTTTACATCTGCTGTCCCTGGACAGATCTTAATATGTCACACCTGCCCTGCCTGTACCTGACACAAATGCCGCCATCTTGACCCTTTGATTATCTTTGAACTGATTATCTTTCATTATGAGTCAGCCATATAACTGTTAGGAAACCATTATAGGTAGATTTCCCCTGAAAGGTGTGAATACTGTGACACAACATTGGCTCCAACATTGGCTCTGTGTGGCTCCTTCTACTCTCTCAGAGTCAAAGTGGTACACTGGATCAGACCTCGTGGCGCTCAGGAAATCCATGGCAGTGTTAGCACTTGCAACCTCACCCACAGCATGCCAAAACCCCCGACCAAGCCCAGTATACTGGAACAAAAAGATCAGTGAGACTATGCAATACTCCACGCAAACAAAGGCAATAAAATCATCATTGGCTAGTAAGACTTTCGTTGCACACGCACAAACATGTAATATGGCAAATATCTGTGCTAAACTTATTCTCATCCTAACTCAGTCACTGGCATGTGAAATGTAACAATTTATCAGACATTGGCAACGACATGCATTATTTAGTCACCAAGTGCAAAATGAATCGCATGTGTGCATAAAACCTATCAGCTCCTCATTATTTAAATCTTGTTGATGTTCCACCATTCTGCTCAGAGTTTCCATTGTGATGTTGAGTACAGCTTGTTCTGTCATGTACTGATGGGTGTATGAATCCTAGGACAATGCAAGTATGCATGACCAGAAGTTGGGCAGAAAGGCTTGACAAATTGGCATATAGATGAACAGGACTAGGGCACATAGGTGGGTCAAGGCCGAGGAGTCCATCCCTTCACATATCATTCCACACCGGTCAAAACACCTGAACTGTTTTAGAAAGATACATCACACCTGCAAAGGATGATGAGAAAGAGCTTACCATAAGGCTCAAACAAGCATATCTACAGGATGTGGTGAGCTGTTTTACCATACACACACAACTCAATCCAGCTATCCATAGCTGCAAACATAAAACATATAAAACATATATTTTGGCATATTTAAATAAATAAAGCAGTTGTGACACATAATATTAAGAATGATATATCATATTAATTTTTCAATTTCAGTTTATTTTTACTCTTAAGGATTTAAACGGCAAAAAAAAAAAAAAAAATCTTATTTTGATTAATAGATTGAAACCAAATGTTTGGCTTCAATGTTTCAGGCTTGCCTAAACATGATTAGTCTTTTTTTTTTTTTATGTTTTGATCTAGGTAAAAAAAAAAAGAAAAAAAAAAGAATGTTTTTTATTTGTATGTTCTTGTAAAGCGCTTTGAGTTGCAACTTTTAATGTAAAATCAAGTTTATTATTATTATTCGAGTATTTATACCAGAACATTCACTATAAAACCATACAATTAATGATTTTTTTTTTCTTGACAGATTTGGGTGTGGCTTCATTCACCTGCTCTGTTTTCAACTGCTGATTAAATTGTTAATTTATTTTTGTCATTATGCAACCATACATTTCTACGATTTTTACAGAGTGCTGATACCAATACGCATTTTAAGAAATAAAACAGGTTTTTCTTACCTCTATACTGGACTCTTTCCTTTTGTGGTCTCAGTCTGGTTTTTTTCAGCTTGTATGTCCGTGCATTTTACCATTTGACAGATTCAAACTCCAATCAGCAATCAGAAATGCCTTGTGCACATGTTGTGGTTTTACCCACAGATAGTCAGCAATTTGTGTTCATCTTTTAGTTTGTGAGTTTTGCCTTTGGAGTGCCTAGGCTGAATGTTTATATAGATTATTGCTTACTAAATGCAATTCAGTACATAACATATTGCATGCACTGCAACAGCACTGGTGAAGCTACTGTACCATCCAAGTTGAAAATAAGAGTAGGGCTCACAACTTAAAATGGACAATCAAACAATCAATTGGACTGTTTAGCAAGCATGAGGAAGTTTTCCCCCTACCTTTCTTTCACATCCAGACAGATAATCATCTACAGCACTCCCAATGGTTCAGTGGCATCAATCCTCAGTGTTTCACCACTTTGAAATGTATTTGTCAAGCTACAAAATTATTATTGTTATTATTTGGGAGACAACCTCAAATTTGAACAGATAGATTTATTCTAGATCTAACTCAAAAGAGTCGACTGGTACAAAAAGACCTGGAATGCCACCTTGAATCAGTAAACCTTTTGGAATCTGACCATTAACGAGAACTGTCCAAGCGAACATACATATGTTACTCATCCTCCACTATGAGGGAACATTTGCTGCTTTTGACCTCTAAGTGGCCTTATAACCAGACTTCCACAAGTTAGCAAGCAAACACATCAAAGCACATTTTTACAAGTACTGTAGTATGAGAAGGACATTTAGTGATATATTTAGGACATTTAGTGATATATGGACTATAATAACTGTAACCCCAGTAATGATACCCACTATATTACAGCTGGGGCCTGGGTAAGTATTTGTGTAATAATCACATGTATTCCATCCCCTTCAGCAGCAATAAAGACTATTGAATCAAAAGCTTGTCTTACGAGTCTTTTTATGTATTTGAATGTGAAATGTAATAAATTAAAATAGGAAAATTCAAAACAATCTTTTGGAATAAAATGAAATATCAAATTAAATAAGTTTAAAGGATTTAAAATTTCAGAAAATAAACCAAACACTTATCTCACAAGTGTTAAACACCCTCACATGTATAACTGTTTAACTCAATAACACAGTCTTCAAATAGGTATTCAATGAACTACTCAGCAATTCAAATCAAAACTCACTTAAATGGGCCCACATTCACGCTCTCATTACCACACACACTCTACGTTGCAGGCCTGATGGTTTCACGAACGCGATGTGTCCCGCGATATGACAATGTCGATGACAGCGCGCGTGAGCGGCTGTCCCACTCTCCCGCGATGCAACAGAGGAACTCCGGGCTTTTCCGGTCACCCGGAGCGCTATCTGTTGTGACGACTTCTCCCTCGTTGCCAGAGGAACTCCGGGCTTTTCCGGTCACCCGGAGCGCTATCTGGTTCGCTTCCCAAATGCGATGGGCTCGTTGCTCGCGCGAATCACCTCACGAGCGCATGGACTGAAATCCAGGATGAATATCACGAATAATTGCTAAATAAAGTTCTTATCAGCAAAGCAACAATATTAACGACTGATTATGTCTGTATATACGGGATTATCGTGTGAAAATCCTAATATTTAGCTTTCACAATCTTTTTCCTCGTCCGACTCGTCTCGTTTCTCCTTCCTCTCCCTATCATTCAGCCACGCCCTTCATCTCGTCAATTGCGTCATACGTCAGTACGTAAATCAGATATTAAACATTAAATAATATTATATATAATTATATAACTATATACATACAGATGGAAACACTGTAAAGGCACAGACTAAATAAAATATACACACTATAATGTAAAATAAACATTACTTTCAAATTTAGTTTCTTTAGGCTCACCGGGCTACACCGTCCCCCTTCTAAATGTTTGAGGTCCTCATCAAACTTTTGGGACTTTACAGGTGTTTAATTCTTTTTCTCTCAGGTACTCTACTGCATTTATGGCAAGTAGCAAGAGGGTGGCACCACACAGTGTTACAATTACTTCTCCTACCCTCTGAAACAAAACTGCAGTGCCCCGGCATACCACGTAAATGGTATATATTGGGCGGTTTGTAGATTTACTCATCATAACTGAGTTTTACTACAGGCTTTATTTCTCTTTTAGACCTAATTTCTCTAGCAGGCTCCAGACCATTTGGATTATTTTCACCATCAGGTTCTTCAGGAAAAGGTAAGTTATTCCCTTCTACCACTGGAGTGTTAGGTCTTTCAACTTCTTGCGTTTTGTCATCATCATATCTTTCTCTTTCCAGAGTGTCACCCATCCTCTTTGGCTCAGAATCTTTAACAAAGTGTATTACGTTCCCCTCACTGTTGTCACTTTTTGATTCACTCTCTACAGGAACAGACACTCTTCTTTCCTATAGAACAGATCTCAAATTCTGGGACTCTGGTAATCTTCGAAGTTCTTCCATGGTTTCTAGAGGTATGTATGCATCAACATTCTCGCAATCTGAAGATAACTCATCCTCTTCATAACTTCCTTCCACAAGTACCTCAGCTGGTCCTGCTTCATGGAGAGGAGTTTGTTGAAGAGTCTGGGACCTTGTCGCTGGTCTCTGAGGTACTTTCTTTTCCTCTGTCTCTTTTGGCATTCTTACCAGATATCCGATAGGCAGAAGATGATTTCTATGCAATGTCTTGACAATTCCCTTACCTTTCTCAGGTTTTACACGGTAGACAGGTAAGTTTGGCATCTTACTGACGACCACATACGGTAAGGAACTCCATTTGTTTCCCAGTTTGTTCTTTCCTGTGACTCCTAGATTTCTCAGTAGAACTCGATCTCCTTCTTCAAGTATTTGATCTCGAACTCTCTTATCATGAAGTCTTTTGTTCTTCTGGTGGCTCTTGTCTGCAGCATCTGAAGCTACTTGGTAGGCCCTTTTTAGGTCTGATCTTAGCTTAGATACATATTGCTGGTAATTTTCTGCTTCGCCTTCAGATGAGACAGAGAAACAGAGATCAATTGGGAGTCTTGCTTCTCGTCCAAACATGAGGACATAGGGGGAATATCCGGTTGCATCGTTTCTAGTACAATTATAAGCATGTACTAGTTGACAGACATGCTGACTCCACTTTTGCTTCTGAGACTTGTCAAGAGTCCCAAGCATCGACAGCAAAGTTCGGTTGAACCGTTCTGGCTGCGGGTCCCCCTGAGGATGATATGGGGTCGTTCTTGACTTTTGAATCCCCAACATCTTCAGCAACTCATGGATTAACTTGCTTTCGAAGTCTCGTCCCTGGTCCGAATGTATACGTGCCGGTAATCCGTAGTGAACAAAATACCTTTCACATAACACTTTGGCAACAGTGAGAGCTTTTTGGTCTTTCGTCGGAAAAGCTTGAGCGTACCTAGTGTAGTGATCAGTAACTACAAGGATGTTGAACACTACTTTTGAATCCGGCTCCAAAGACAAGAAATCAATACAAACAAGATCCATGGGACCATTGCTGGTGATCTGCTTCAAAGGTGCAGCTCTGGTGTTGTGTCTTACGAAGAATACACTTTCCGCAGTCCTTCACATACTGGTCAATTTCATTTGACATCCTCGGCCAATAGAAACGATCTTTTATTAAGGCAGTGGTCTTATCTACTCCTAGATGTCCAGTTTCATCATGCAGGGACTGTAAGACCATGGACCGATACTTCTGCGGTAAAACAAGTTGAAGACACTCTTCATGGTGTTGTCTCTTTACAACCCGGAATAATAGTCCTCTCCTTACTACAAGTTTGGATCCTTCTTTCTGTAGTAGGTGTACTTCAGGATTTTTGTCCCTGGATAATGAAAACAACTGCCCTTTTTTCACAGCATGTCTCACTGGAGAAATAGCAGGGTCTTCTTCCTGAGCTTTTATTAAGTCATGGGAACTCAAATGCTCAGGGGAACCAACGTCTAGTCTGGTGGGAAATGCATAGCATTCAGGTATGACTTCAGGAGACACTCCCAACTGCTCTACACACTTTTGAGTGTTCGTCGTTTTGCACAGGGCCTGAATACCAGAAGGTGATATTTCTTGCCAGTCTTGTTCTTCTGCAGGGGAAGAAAAGTTGCGCGACAGAGCATCAGCATCAATGTTGCTTTTTCCAGGTTTATACTGTATGTTGAAGTTGTATGTGGATAGCGCAGCTAACCACCGGTGACCAGCTGCATTGAGCTTTGCAGTGGTAAGTATGTAAGTAAGTGGGTTGTTGTCTGTTCTTACTGTAAATCGTGCACCATAGAAGTAATCATGAAACTTGTCTACCACTGCCCACTTGAGTGCTAAAAACTCAAGTTGGTGGACAGGGTAACGCTGTTCAGATGCCTTCAGCTTGCGGCTGGCAAATGCTACTGGCCTTAAGCCTTCTGGGTACTCCTGGTTTAAAACTGCTCCCAACCCATTCAGGCTGGCGTCTACATGCAGAATGTAGGGCCTGGTTGAATCAGCAAATGCCAACACTGGTGCGTTAGTAAGACAATGGATTACCTTCTTGAATGCCTCAGTACATTCTTCCGTCTACCTGCCCTCAAAAGCTTCAGACTCCTTGTAGTACATCCCTTTGTTCTTTACTGCTCTCTTGCCATGCTGAGTAGGCGGATATCCCTTGGTAAGCTCAGTAAGGGGTCGGACTATAGCAGAGTAATTTGCTATGAAGCGCCTGTAGTACCCACAGAATCCCAGGAATGATCTGAGGGATTTCAAATCAGTGGGTTGCTTCCAATTGGTCACAGCTTCAACCTTTGCGGGATCGGTGGCAATACCCTTCTCAGAAATTATATGCCCCACATATTTGACCTGAGGTTGACAGAACTGGCACTTGTCAAGTGAAACTTTTAATCCACTTTCTTCAAGTCTATCTAAGACTTTTAGCAGACGTTCTTCATGTTCTTCTAGTGTCTTGCCGAACACTATGAGATCGTCCAAGTACACAAGTACTTCCAGCAGATTCATGTCCCCTACGGCCTTCTCCATTAATCTCTGGAACGTAGCAGGGGCTCCAGAGATTCCTTGTGGCATCCTTTCAAACTGATAGAACCCAAGCGGGCATATGAAAGCGGTCTTGTCCTTGTCTTCATCAGCCATCTGGATCTGATAGTACCCACTTCGTAGATCTAAAACGGAAAACCATCTGCTGCCCGTAAGACAATCTAAAGCTTCATCAATCCTCGGCACGGTGTATTGATCTGGAATGGTTCTTGTGTTAAGAGTTCTATAATCGATACACATGCGCACCGTTCCGTTCTTCTTCCTGGCCACAACAATGGGGGAAGCATATGCACTCCTGGACTCTTTGATGACTCCAGCAGCCAACAACTCATGAAGATGACGGCGTATGTCATCAATATTAGCAGGTGCTAGCCTACGGGATCTCTCTCGAAATGGGGTGCTGTCACTCAGGCGAATGTGGTGTTCCACTCCTTTAGCACATCCAACATCCCATTCATGGAGTGAAAAGACATTCGTTCTCTCCGACAGTTTTTGGGAAAGCCTATCCTTCCAATATTTTGGAATCGGTGAATCTCCAAAATTAAACAAGCATGGATCTACTGGTGATCCTCTTGCTGAATGATCTTTCTCCACAGTAGTGGCAACTTCAGTGGTGTACCCGTGCGCCACCACTGAACCCACTGGAATACAAACTTCTTTCTGCGATACATTTCTCAGTAGCACAGGAAATCGGTTCACTTGGATCGCTGATGAGGGAATGATAGTAGGCTTTACTAGAACCTCAGCAGGACTACTAGAAGTTGACGGTTGATCAACAACTAAGATGCTCTTGTCAATGGATTGTATCACTTTGACTTTGCAGGTAGCTTTACACTCACTCCTTGGCGGAATACTGAGTGGACCCGGACCTGACCAGTGAATTTCAGCCACAGCATCTTCTGGGTTTGTCTGTTCTCTGGCTTCCATTTTGAACGTCTTTACTTTCTGAAGATTTACTGGCATTGTGCTAACAATGTCTACTCCAGCAGACTCTTTACAAAGCTGGGCCAAGCGCTGGAACATACTGGCATTGGTACCAATGAGTAATGGAACTTGTTTGGGTCCCTGAGGCTCTGGACACACTAAAGCCAACACACTGATGGATTGTTGCACTTCTGTCAACTTCTCCGGAAATTGCAACTGCACTTCCACATAGCCACGATATGGGAAACTGGAATCACTCAAGCCCCAGACAGCTAGTCCAGAAATGGGGTGAATTGGAGTATCAGCCAGGTATTGGTTATACCATTCTTCAAAGATAATGGTTACCACAGATCCACTGTCCAGCAAAGCTTGACAAGGCGTACCATTTACCTTCACTGGAATAACAGAAGATGGTCCCACTAGTCCTTCAGGGATACTGATGGTTGGTTTGACTTGAACCGCGCTTCTCTTCACAGAACAGTTATGTTCCTCTTCGGGAGCCTCTTCATTCTTCTGTTTTCCTCTAGCTTTTCTCAGAGATTGAATGAGCTTCTGAATCACTTTCTTCTCATTTACAGGAGCTTTGCATTTTGAAGCAATGTGTCCGTCACCTCCACACCTGTAGCAGAAGTAATCTTCTGAACTTTTAGAAGATCCAGGTACTTTTGATCGGGTGAACTTCACTGATGCTTGGTTTCCATCTGAAGAAGTTTCTTTCTCCACTTTAGATGTTGGTTGTACAGCCATCACTTTCACTTGCTGTCTGAGTTTTTTCACTTCTTTCTTCAGAGCTTGTACCTCATAACTTTCATCAGCGAACTCTGAGGCTTGCTGGCTTTTATGTTTCTTTTCAGCAATCACATCATCCTTTGACTTAACGGTTAACTCTGCCACCATAATTCGTAAGTCTTTGATCTCAGTTGCAAGCTCTTGAAAGAATGGGTCTTTGATATTCTCACTTCCAACTTGCACTTGACGAACTGTTGGATTAGACTTTCGTCTTTCAGCTTCTCGTACCTCCTCTTCCCGAATCTCATGTAGCAGATCTAGGAAATCTGGCGGGTTACTCTTTCGTTCCCTTAGCCGTAACTGAAGTAGCATGATGTCAGACTGGGTTGCTCCTCTGATGAGCTGCTCCAGACGTGCTTTTCCAGCAGACTGGGCAGGTAGGCCTCCCCTTTGTACAACCCTGATCAAGATTTTCTCAAGTCTCCTCAGAAAATCCGACAAGCATTCTCCATGACGTTGTCGTAGTGCTCTGAACTTGAAATACAGATCTTCACCAGACTCTGAGCTTCCAAAAGCACTTTCAATAGCTGCTAGGTACTCTTTTGGAGATGCTTCAGCATTGGTAAACCTTACTGCTTGGATAATCTCCAAGGCTGGTCCACGCAAACTCTCCACAATCCTTAACTTCTTTTCTTTTTCGGAACGATCACTTTCCTCAACCATGAGCATTGCTTGTTCCATCCAATTCTCTAAATTATCCTCTCCAGCCGGAATGGGAGTGATACCCGAAAAGGTCCTCAGCCGTCTAAAAGAACTGCTATCACTTGAGATTTTGGTGGTTTTAGCAAGCAATTCACCCACCGCCCTGATGATAGACTCAGGCGTAGAAGCATTTAACAAGTTAGGTGAACTTGATCCTTGATGTTCTTCTCTTAGCCCTGATTCATCAGGCGCGACGGAACTTTCCCCTTCTCCATCTAAAGCATTACCCTCCATTCTGTTAGCACTCAGGATCCATGGGTCTGATCCATCTGCAGGCAATACATCAAGAGGAAGTCTCTCTGCATGCACCTTCTCACGACATTCACAGAGCACTATCAGAGACTGTGATTCTTGGCTATACATCCGTCCTCTTACCCTGACTCTTCCAAGGGCTTTGATAGAATGCATAGTGTCTTCAATTTTAGAAACATCTGTCTCTTCTGGAATTCTACTCACAATGATGGCATAATCTGGATCAATGCCTTCACCTCGACACCAACTTTTCAAGTCAGGGACTGAGATAGGGGTCTGCAAATGAGCCATTGCTAGAGCTAAACTGTTTCTTGTTACTAGAATTACAAAAAAAATCTTTCTTTTTTTTTTTCTAGGCTAATGCTGCTGTAGTAATAAGGGTAATGGATCCCAGCGGTGCCTCCAATTTATGTAACCCCAGTAATGATACCCACTATATTACAGCTGGGGCCTGGGTAAATATTCTTGTAATAATCACATGTATTCCATCCCCTTCAGCAGCAATAAAGACTATTGAATCAAAAGCTTGTCTTACGAGTCTTTTTATGTATTTGAATGTGAAATGTAATAAATTAAATTAGGAAAATTCAAAACAATCTTTTGGAATAAAATGAAATATCAAATTAAATAAGTTTAAAGGATTTAAAATTTCAGAAAATAAACCAAACACTTATCTCACAAGTGTTAAACACCCTCACATGTATAACTGTTTAACTCAATAACACAGTCTTCAAATAGGTATTCAATGAACTACTCAGCAATTCAAATCAAAACTCACTTAAATGGGCCCACATTCACGCTCTCATTACCACACACACTCTACGTTGCAGGCCTGATGGTTTCCCGAACGCGATGTGTCCCGCGATATGACAATGTCGATGACAGTGCGCGTGAGCGGCTGTCCCACTCTCCCGCGATGCAACAGAGGAACTCCGCGCTTTTCCGGTCACCCGGAGCGCTATCTGTTGTGACGACTTCTCCCTCGTTGCCAGAGGAACTCCGGGCTTTTCCGGTCACCCGGAGCGCTATCTGGTTCGCTTCCCAAATGTGATGGGCTCGTTGCTCGCGCGAATCACCTCACGAGCGCATGGACTGAAATCCAGGATGAATATCACGAATAATTGCTAAATAAAGTTCTTATCAGCAAAGCAACAATATTAACGACTGATTATGTCTGTATATACGGGATTATCGTGTGAAAATCCTAATATTTAGCTTTCACAATCTTTTTCCTCGTCCGACTCGTCTCGTTTCTCCTTCCTCTCCCTATCATTCAGCCACGCCCTTCATCTCGTCAATTGCGTCATACGTCAGTACGTAAATCAGATATTAAACATTAAATAATATTATATATAATTATATAACTATATACATACAGATGGAAACACTGTAAAGGCACAGACTAAATAAAATATACACACTATAATGTAAAATAAACATTACTTTCAAATTTAGTTTCTTTAGGCTCACCGGGCTACATAACTGTAAAAAAAAAAAAAAAAAAAAATGTTGCTGCAAAATTTGTTGAGATAACTTAAATATCCAACTTAATTAAACTAAAGTTAACTAAACTTAATATTTTAAGTCAAGCACGAAGATACTTTTTTAAGTTAAAACACATTATTTCTTAGAGAGAGAGAGAGAGAGAGAGAGAGAGAGAGAGAGAGAGAGAGAGAGAGAGAGAGAGCTGTGTGTGTGTATGAGTGTGGTCTATCTAGTTTATGGGGAAAAAATATCTCTACAAAGTTGGCAATATCTGAAATGCTTGTCCTTGTGGGGACATTTTTATAGTCCCCATTAGGATAACAGCTTATAAATCATACAAATAATGTTTCAAAATATAAAGTTTTCTGTGAGGGTTGTGTTTAGGGGTAGGGTTAGAGTATAAAATAAAATATACAGTTCGTACAGTATAAAAATCATTATGTCTATGGAAAGTCCCCATAAAACATGTAAACCCAACATGTTGGGTGTTCAGGTGTACCCCATATGGTGACAAAATGTCCCCACAAAGATAGCAATATCCAGAATCCTTGTCGGGACATATTTGGTCAACATGAGGAAAACAGCTTATAAATCATTCTTTTTTCTTTCTTTTTTTATGTAAAAATGCAGAAAGTTTCCTGTGTTGGTTAGGGTTAGGGTTAGGCAACAGGAAATATCATTAACCTGCAATGGAAATATGCTATGTCCTTTTTACTAATATAGTGAAACGTGTTTGTGTGTTTGTGTGTTTACCTCAGCGTGCTCGGCAGTGAAGTTGAATTTGCTATACAAATATGACAATAAAACAACGTTTGATTGCACTACACTGATCATCGCTGGAAAATGCTGCTTATTACTGGAAAGCTACATTGTTTTTAAAGCAGCTGAAGTACTATGCTATAATTAATGTAGTTGGAGTGTCATCATCATAGTGGTTTGTGTGTTGGATGTTAAGGATGATGTGCTGACAAACTACCTTGGTTTAATTTTCTTGTTGTCGTTTTACTTTGCATCAACCCTTTATCCACATATCACACAACTATTGTGCGAAATAATCACTCTTAAAGTGTACAAATTATATGTGCGGATCAGCTGTGCTACACGCTGTATTCATAGAAATAGCAGTTGGAAGGATGTGAACTATATGCTAATAAAGTATTTTGAAATGTATGTTAAGGAATAATGAATATCCATCAGAAAAATCAGGTGTAAGGTAGATTTAAATTAGATTTAAAACACACCTGTCAGCGCTATTTGACAATGTTTCCGGCTTTAGAACGCCTTCACAGCATGACTGCTATAGATACTTTAGTGCAAGCACGGCCTATTCTGTTCAAAGAGCAGTGACACTGCAACAGCGTATTGACTGCAAGCTAAGAATAACTCAGTTATTTTGCAAAAGAAGAAAAGTCAAAGAAATCTTGATCAGCAGCCATGGTTGGTGTGTTTCTACTTGCATGTAAGTAATGAAATTACAAAATCTTAAATATTCAATAAATTAAATCTAAAAAAATGCTGGTGCTTTTTTATAAAATATTATTATTATTTCCTAGATATCTCGGTGAATCTATTCCTTCAAAGTCAAGGTATGTTTGAATAGTGCACTGAATAAACACCTTTGCAGTAAATGTAACATTGTACTTTATTAGGATGAACAAACTTCTTATTTCCTTCACAGGCCAAAAGCTTCAAAAAGCTAAGATTTTCAGTGAAAATAGAGAAGTACCAGAAGGTGGTAGACTGGAGGTTACTTGCAGTACATTTGGTTTTACAAAGTCAGAGGCAAAGGCAGTTTATGTATATCTGTGTAAAGATGGTAAAGCTATAGATATGAAAACCGGAACCACTCGACAAGACACCACCTTTAAAATAGAGAGAATAGAAATGGACCGTTCGGGCAACTACAGCTGTATGTTTTCTGAAGAGAAGTTGGAAATAACCGAAGTGATGGGATATGGTAATACTATCATCTTCATAAATGTGATCGGTAAGATGTTAGACATTTATGCTTACATTTGAAGAGTGTGTTTGGTTCCTGTGCACAGATGTGACATGTTGAATATCACACTTGTGCAGATTAACCACAATAGACTCACTGTTGTACAAAATTGCCTTTAATGAGAGAGAAATGTTTGAAATTGTGTGTTTCTTTTTGTTTTAGACCCTTGGACTGGGAATGCATTAAAAGCCATGCTAAACATTAACCATAAGTGTTCCCTTTCTCTCTACAGAATCTTTATTTAATTCACAGATACATTTGCTAAAGTCTGAGGTGGCAGTGGGAAGTGATGCTGAGTTTAACTGTACAACATCCAGTCCTATAAACAAAAACCTGTCCAATATGATTTTGGCTTTTCTCATCAAAAATGAAAAGCCTATTAAAGTCAATATTTGGGACACAAAAGAGACGATGACAACATTCACCCTCAGAGAGGTCCAGATGGAAGATGCTGGAACATACAGTTGTGCTATTTTAAACATTCTCCCTTACCATGGAATGAGACTCGATCGAAATAATAAAGTCAACCTTCAGATAGTTGGTAAGCATGGGAGGGGAAGAACAAAACCAAACTTTTGTATGGTTAATGTGTTTATAAGGCTGTACAGGGTGCCATGCATTCTTACTATTATGATTTACTCAGTTTAGTGAGAGAATATACCTTTGTGAAAAATAAGTACACTTTAGCATACCTTTGAAAAGAGTTGTTTTTACATAAATAATGTGCAGTACTTTAAAATAATAGTTACATGCAAACAGATGTTTTCAGTGACTACATTGCATGTTAATTAAAAAATAAATGAAAATGTATTATAGTTCAAATTTATATGAAATACAATTAGCTGAAATTCAGAGGTTTTTTATTTACCCACTTAAGTACAGTAGTACGTACTACCGAATGTAGTGACAAACATTTATAGTACCCATAATGTTGCCGTAACTTTGCCAAGTAAGACATGTTCCTGGATCATTTGTTGATCCTGGAACAACAATCCTGTCCAAAAACAGTCCTACACCTAAACCTAACCCTGCCCATAACTTATCCCTAAAATCAGAGGGTAATTATAGGCGAAAAAGAGTGGTGTAGAAGGCCTTTACAGTTAAAATGATAGCCAAGTACTTTATATGTGATTTAGTATGTTAGCCAACAGATGAAAATAAATGTCTTTCTTTAAAGCATAACAAAAGATTATTTAAAAAATATAATAATTTTATCATAGTGAAAGGTTACTTTATTGTTCTAAAGGGTTAGTTCACCCACAAATGAAAATTCTGTCATTAATTACTCTCCCTCATGTCGTTCCGAACCTGCAAGACTTTCGTTCATCTTCAGAACACAAATCAAGATCTTTTTGATAAAATCTGAGGGATTCTGTCCCTCCGTTGACAGCTACCAAATTACCACTCTGACGCTTCAAGAAGTTCAAAAAGAGATCGTAAAACTAATCATGAGTTGAGTGGTTTAGTCAAAATTTTCTGAAGAGACTCAATCGCTTTATATGATGAACAGATTGAATTTAGGCTTTTATTCACATTTAAACATTGATCAGTGAACATAAACAGAAGCTCAACCGAACCTGCTTGACACGCGAGAACAAACCTCTTGTGGAAGCTCAAACGTGCTGTGTAAAACACGAGAATTAACCTCATTTGATCTCGCACGTCAATCTCACATTGAGCTTCTGTTTTCCACAACTGATGTGTGAGTTGATGGATGTTTATATGTGAATAAAAGCCTAAATTAAATCTGTTCAGCATATAAAGCGTCTAAAATTTGGACTAAACTGCTCAATTCATCTGGATTAGTTTTACGATCTCTTTATGAACTTTTTGAAGCGTCAAAGTGGTAGTTGTGTAGCTGTCAACGGAGGGAAAGAAATCAATCAGATTGCATAAAAAATATCTTCATTTGTGTTGTGAAGATGAATGAAAGTCTTACTGATTCGGAACGACATTAAGGTGAGTAAATGATGACAGAATTTTTATTTTGGGTAAACAAATCCTTTAAGAAGCATAGACATAGAGTGTGTACTTTCTAAGTACAGTCAAGTGGCCTTTTATTTCATTAATATCATATTACCTGCAAGAATAGTTTAAAAAATACACTTTATTTTAAGGTGTCTTTGTTACACTGTAATTATACATTTAACTACT
This sequence comes from Squalius cephalus, assembly GCF_949319135.1. Classification (NCBI taxonomy): domain Eukaryota; kingdom Metazoa; phylum Chordata; class Actinopteri; order Cypriniformes; family Leuciscidae; genus Squalius; species Squalius cephalus. Next base: position 39,885,615 of record NC_137127.1, on the reverse strand, counting down.
GAGTAAAATTAAGTAACTACATGTTTTGGTTTAGGGTTAGTTATATTATGCATAATTTGTAGTTATTACTATTGTAACAACATGTAACAATGACACTGTACAATAAAGGGTTGCCTAATATTTGTAAATATTATTTAAGTACACCACAAATACACATTCAATAAGCACACTTTTTCTTTTACAGGGGTAGTTAAATACAGTATTATATTGTAACAAACCTAGAAAATAAGAGTTTTTTGTGTTTCTGGGATTTCTTTGACAGTGGCATCTAGCAGCAGCCATGACAAAATCATAATTGTCATAATAATGTGCTCAACCATAGTGTTGTTCCTCAGTCTGTTTCTGGGAATTTGGGCAGTAATCCGAAAGAGAGGTACTGTGGCACTTTCTCCTCAACTGCAAACATTGACACGTTTCACTTTCTTGAAAAAATCTGTTTAAATCCTGACACTCACAATGTTTTGTTTCTAATATATAGGATGGCTTGGATTCCACAAGGAAAGGTCTGTTTGAGATTCTTAATTAAAATATATTCAATATTCAATTACATTTTGATGAATTTCTAATCAACAGATCCTTGAATGAGACAGAGCTCAAAGGAAATGACGTGTACTATGAAGGTATTCATTATATGGTTCTTCTTGCTTTGTTAAACTATTTTCTATTAACAACAGGAGATTCGGATGGGACCAGTAGTGACAGAAGTAGTTGGGGGAGGAGAGGGGTTAAAAAATGGGTACGCTGTCCCTATACATAACAACTGAGCTCATGAATATTAATTAACTCGTGTTGCTTAGTAATCTTCCCATATTCATTCTTAAAATTTTTGCTTATATTTTTCTGTACATAAATGTAAGTAGCAATGGTATATATTTTGAAGGGGTAGTTTGCCCAAGAATGACAGTTCTGTCATCATTTACTCACCCTCATGTTATTCCACCCCTGTATGACTTCTGTGGAATGTGAAAGATGATTAGAATCAGAAGAATGCTGGGATCCAAACAATATTGAATGCCATTGACTTTCATTGGACAAAACCTTTTTTTTTTCTTATTATTTTGTGTTCCACAGAAACAAGAGATGCATACTAAAATATGTACAATTTAAATATTTATCTGATAAAAGTTAATTTTGTAAGCATTTAGGTGTCCACTACCACACCAAAAAACTGTTAAACTCCAATTTCCAAATTTCACAAGGTTTTTTTGTTCTCTTTGCTTCTGTTCTGAGTAAAATTTTCTCTTACAAATTTATATTTATATTCCCAAACCTGATACAGCTGGTACTGATGAAATACGAAGTGTTGTCTGGTAAGCCAGTAAGAATGAATGAATGAATGAACGAATGAACGAACGAATGAACGAATGAACGAATGAACGAACGAATGAACGAACGAATGAACGAACGAACGAATGAGTTTTGCACTGTTCTATATTTAATATTCCAGTCTCTGATTAATTACATATGTATAATGTCAGCTTTCAGATTATTGATGTCTTATTATCTATTTGTTCCTTATTTCTTTGACTTTCCATGCAAATGCTGTAAATCAATGTCCATGATGGCTTAGTTATGTCGCAGAGGGACGAGTTCTCTGATATCGGTACGTCTGCACTCGTAAAGATTTCTTGTAAATTAACTGTTTTTTTTTTTATTTTTATAAATGCAATATTACAGTACTGGAAAACACAGTAATTAGGCTATACGACAAACAAAATCATCTTGTATTTCTAGCATGAAATTTGGCAATTTTGTGCTGCACAATTACAATGACTAGTTATGTCTGCATTACACAAATTACTTGTATTTTTCACAGATGAAGAGTATGATGATCTGGTCTTCCAGCAGTCTTAATTCCTGTGGCTCAATCAGTAGAGCATGAGATAGCAATGCATGGTCATAGGTTCGATTTCCAGGGAAAGCAAGAACTGATCAAATGTGTTCCTTGAATGCAATGTAAATAGCTTTGGATAAAAGTGTCTGCTAAATGCATAAATGTAAATGTTATAAATTGGGTGTCTTTTTTATATTATTTGTTTGTCACTATTATTGTGAAATTTCTTTCATGACTTTACTAAAGTCTATAAATCTCTCAGAATTAATAACAAAATATACATATTGTTTATGTAACATAAACTGTACATATGCAAATTCAGAATACATGTTTTTGAATAATTAATTAAAACAATTGTTATAGTGTGTTCACAAATGTAGTGATGAATACCTAATAATAAAATGCTTTGAATGAAAATTTCACCTGGTAGGCTACAGACTGTATTTCATCATTTTTAAACATTGTAAAAATAAATATATATTGAAATTCCTTTTTTTTCAGAAAAACGGTATTTTAAATGTTGATTAAACTATCGAATGTAAAAAAAAAAAAGAATAAAAAAAGTTGACTACATAAAAGAAAAAATATATATAAATAAACATTTTTATACTTAAAATATTAAATAGCTAATATGTACAATGTCACATTTAATTATGAGGGTCTAACTAACAAACTGATCATGCTCAGTTTGATCACTGGTGAGGCACTTTCAAAGCACAGGGACTTACTGTATGATGACAGATTTGTTATTCAGAATTAATTATTTTCTTTTTTTAGCTCTATGTAATGTTTTTGATTATATGTTGTTGTAAAAGTTGTGTTATGATTTAAGTCGAGAGCTATTAGTGTTCTCTCGGGTGAAGTTTCTTCCATTTCAATGAGTATATACAACGTTTTTTGTAGAATTAATTCTAAATTAGACAAACTAAGAAAGTTCCACAACACTGTTATGCTCAGCCTAACTCAAAATGTAGGATATCTGAACTTGTATCCACAAGTAAAAAACTTGACTATTTTTGAGTTTATAGAATTTATATTTGATGAAAGCACAGACTAATTTTAGTTATGTCGATACAACATTTTTCCCCTAAAGCCGATTATACACATAAATTTCAGTTTTTTTCCCAAAAATTGTTTTATAGCCTAAATGTTCCTTTTCAACTATTTACCTTTATCTTGAAAAATAGCTATAAAAAGAAGTCCTGCATGTATATCAACAAATATGTATAATCTGTGAAAGGAAATCTGCTCATACAAACAATCAGCAAATGTATAATTCAAATGACATTTTCTTTATATCATACTAATTCTAAAATGGCAATACATGACTATTTTTACAACATAAATGAATCAATATCTTTGCAATGCTTGTAAGCATACTAAATGTTTATAGAGATATCAGGTGAGCAGATTGTTACATATTGAACTGTGTTTAGCAGTTAGCAGTATCCTAACCTTGTTTGATAGGTAGAAATATATAAAACTGGTCTTCTTTCTGTTATGTATGTCAGATTTTAAATTATTTCACAAAGATACATATGAGTGACAAATGAGATACAGTGAGTTTCTTATCAGATTAGTTGGACTTCAATGCAAATGTTTAAAATGGATTTAACTGGCCTAAACACATCATCCATCTGAAATTATTAATATTAGAAATCAGAAATAATTTTATTTGTGTGTTCACACACACACACAAGGATTTGTTTACTGAGTACTTACATACATATATTATCACAGGGAGATGAATTTGTCTTTTCTATTTCTTATACGAGTACAAAGTAGAATGCCATACCAAAGAAATGTCAAAGAGAAAAGTTTGGTAACACTAACACTATATTTTAAGGTGACGTAGTTAGACGCTACTAAATGTACTTACTAAATATGCATAATTAGAACTAACCCTAAACCAAACCCTAACATGTAACTCAGTTTAAAGTAAAAAAAAAAAATGTTTAAATAAATAGAGTAAGTACATTAATATTACATTAATATAAAAGTAATTAATATTACTCAGTACTTATCTGAGTAAGTACAATGTAAGTATGTCACCCTAAAATAAAGTGTAACCAAACGTTGTTCTCTGCCACTGCAGCAGTGTGTTTAAAATTATACCTGATGGAAAATTTGCAAAAGGTTAGAAAATGTTTCTGAGCAAGACCATTATGACACACTCAAAACTGGCCATTTAAACTGAGATAAATTCAAACAACAGACATTGACCCTTTGAGTCAAAGCAAACAGATTTTGTGTGTATTACAGGTTTTTAACTAACTGTCAAGAGCATATATGTGCAGCATATGTATAACCACACTCAAACACACACACACACACACACACACACACACCTCAGCTAACATAACCACCTTCACATCATACGCCTCAGCAAATTCTGCTTCACGAGAGGCGAAACTAGAAATAGAGCAAAGCTCTGTATCACACGCCTTGCATTGTTTATCTGTATAATAATTCTAACCACATCTCTCTATAACAAGCAGTGGAAATTTACAAAAGGACCTTCTGTAACTTCGATCCACTGAACTTCAAACAACAAAAAGAAAACAGCACAAATGTGCTTGCCCAGTGACAGCAGTTATTATCCATGAACTCTGTTCAACCATGTAGTTACTTTAAACCAAGTCTAAATCTTGTGCAAACTGCCGCAAGAAGATAAAATGCAAGTTGCCCTTTTTTAGGGTGCTGTCATTTATAACTGACTTTGTCCTATTAGGGTAAATTATTTTTGGCAAATTGTCTGAAACTTCACACACATTCAAATGCATTGTCACTATCTGAAAAGTAGTGGAAAGGTCTTAGTTTAAGGTCTTAACTTAAAAAGCTTTATTAACATTCCATTTCATCTTGTGCTACTATATTTATTTTGGAAATCACATGTGAAAATGTAAACAACTTGAAACTAATTCAGATGCAACTTTGCTGCCTTGGAAGTACTGAAACCATGTCTTAGTGTTTCAAATAACATGAAAAAAACATGTTTCTTTCTTGGAATTCCAAATCAACTATTATAGCACAAGTGAAAATCAACAAGACTTTTCTTTTTCAGTGTACACCACATTTTCCACACGTAACTAGATTTTGACCTGTTTAGTCATAATTTTTGGAGCATCCCAGCTTGTCAGTGTAGTGAGGCCAATAGACAGTAGCATATTTCCTAACCTCTGGTTGTATTATGGATCACATCTTCCAAACTGGCATAGGATACTCTACCCAAATGCCTGACTTCCATAGCAATCTATGACTTATTTTCTGCATCTCTACCATCACCCTCACTGCTTATATCCTCATTGATCCTCAACCTCTTCTTTTCTTACTGTGAACTTATTTTCTGATGCTCTGTCATCACCATCATCAATACTTTCTGGAAAAAAAACTTATTCTATAAAACTTACTAACATCAACCTAAAACACAGGCAAAAAGGCTATTGTACTGCCTGCCATTACTGAACAATAGTGCCAGCAACATGAAAAATATACATATCCTAAAAGGAATTTGTCATTTATGGATAACACACAGATTTTGGTCTTTGAGTTATTGATTTTACAAATGTGCAATAAAAATGACATTTTGATGTACAATTATATTTTTATATTTGTTAGTGTCTCCTTCACTTCCTTGTTGCAAAAAATGTCAAGCACATGGCAAAAATTTTAATTTTATTGACTGAAGGGGATGTCATATGATAATGCTTTTTTTTTTTTTTTATTGTGTTTTAAATGCAGTTTTCTCTGCATCATTTATAAATGTCGATACACCACTGAGTATCATATGTGAATATATTAAATCAACTTAAATTAGTAGTTCACAACCCAATTTAAGGTCTAGGTGAGATTAGCAGAAAATTACGAGCAAGTTATTATATTTTTTGATTAAAGATTACTAAAACAAGCATTTTTGGAATAACATGAATCGTTCACATTATGATCAGGAATGTCCAGTATGAAAGTAAATAGGGGTTCATTTTCATTACTTTAATATGGTACTATACATGTGTGTTATTTATAGTGCAAGCAACAAGCCTGTCAATTTTACACATTATGTAATAGAAGTTCTTTGCTGTCTCTCTATCCACAAAAAGCTCATTAGCCTAAAAAGAATGGAAGGACCTCTGTTGTACTCTCATAAACATGTGTGCATATTTTTGAACAGGAGGGGGCAGACTTTACAAGATAATGAGGGATCCATGGCTGTGATTGGCTGTTTTTTCCTGTGCGGGAAATTGCAAGGGGGTGAGGGGGTGGGGCTGCCTTTCTGGAGGAGGAGGAGGAGGAGGAGGAGGAGGAGAAGGAGGAGGAGGAAGAGGAGGAGGAGAAGGAGTTGGAGGAGACCATGACTGCTTGTATGTGAGTAAGCAGCCACACACATGCTGGTTGGCATGGACACACGACAACCAAATGGAAAAGAAAAATTCTAAAGGATTCCGCTCTCTTCCAGTCCATAATCAGGTAAGGAAAATAAATTGACAAAGAAAGAGAAAGGGAGAGAAACAGAGAGAAAGAGACACTGGGTGTTTGCAGACTGATGAATGCGAGTGTAATCTCAACAGACAGGTGGATAGGTACATGCTTTGTGTGCTTGTGTAAAGGTCTGTTCACATGTGCATGATGCAGAACATTTTATGTGATCAATTGCACACACATGAAAGATGCAAAATATGCAGCATTCAGGTGCATGTGCAATGTCTCCACTGCATATCACATATATGTATGTAATTGCTAACAGGTTTGTGAGTCTTCAATAACAGATCGGACTGTATTTGTGTGTAATAAAGTGCATGCATGCTTATGTCTGCTTGCAGGTCTTCTCTGTGGCTTTGCTGCTCCTCCTGATGGTATCATGGTAACAGCTCACAGCATTGTTAGAGCTCTCCTCCTGCTAGTCGGCTGTGCGGTCCTCTGCTCCTCTTTAGGTAAGTGTCTCTGACCTTGGCTCAATGCCCCACCTTCATGCCATCTGTGCCTGGATGAAATCTCACAAAGCCTGTCATGCCCATAATAGAAAGAAACTATAATTTATATATAAAATATAGACAATTTCTAAAATAAATTTCATAGAATATTATCTTAGGACCATTAAGAAAAGAAAAACATAGGCCTTACTTTTTATTTATAATAAAAAAGTGTTTCAAGTGTGCTGATATCTCGGAACACTACTGTTCAGTAAATCTAGTGTAGGCAATTTCGCAGAGGCTAGCAATAGCAAGCTAGCTTTGAAAGCATGAGATCCCACCCTCCCTTCAGAGCATCTCTAAAGCCACGCCTCCTTTAAAACACATGAACTCACACAGCAGAGTCTGCAAAGCATCACGAGAGATGACGTTAAATTACCTTGTATCTCAAAGCACATAACATTACAATAATAATGAACAGAATTAGAAATCATTTCGACGTTAATAGTGTTGCGAGCAGGGTCCTCAGAGGTATGCATATACATACGTTACAGCAGGTAGGTCATCCTATTATTGCATATACATTTTTTGGTCCTGAGACTTCCACAGAAGATATGTACATTTTAAAATATTTAGACCGCTTCTATTATTGAGTGCTATCAGAATGTGAAGAGACTTTCAACCAGTATAACATTTTTTTTTATGAAAAACATTGCCTACCTTAGCTTTAATTAAAGGGATAGTTCACTAAAAAAATAAAATGGTCATCATTTACTCACCCTTGTAGTTTCCTGAAACTGTATGATGTAAAAACATAAAAAATTGAAAAAACAGAAATTTAGAGAAATTTATGTGAAGTATTTTGAGAAATCCGCATTCTTCGAATAACCCACTTTAAAGTACGCTTTACAGAATTAAACGTGAAAAACAGTGTCAGTGTCTCTTTCTTTTATAATTACAACTTTAAATTCTACTATAAAGTATCTATCAGTTGGTCATGTTTTTAATCGTGGACGTCTGACCTCAATGGACCGAAAGTTGATTAAGCTAATTTCATTTGCAGATATAAAGTGATGCCATGGATGACAGTGATCTCTGGATGGCGTGATTGGCCAGAATTGATAATTCCAGAGCAACTTTAATAATGTAATATAATATAATATAATATAATATAATATAATATAATATAATATAATATAATATTATTTTGGGATAAAATGTGACCTGTGATTCAGTCGCTTGTCCATCACATCACATCTCTTCATCCAATTATTATTTACGACAGCTCTCTCCCTCTGTGACCCTCTCTGTGATAGAGGTTCTCAGTGTCACTGATAAGATTACACTCCAAAATGGATTGTCTCCTGCTCTGTGTTAGTCAGTGAGGGGCTTGACAATCAGGACCAGACAGAGATGAAGACTGTTATGTTTATAGTATAAAATATCAGGTGCCATAAAACTGTAAAGAATGTGGCATGTTAAATAAGAAGTCACAAAGGCCACAGATAATCCAACTTTTGGATTTAGTTGATTTCAAAATGTTATGTTATGCAAATTAACTGACAGCAGCTGAGAAAAAAGTTATTTGTGAATTGAAGACCAGACTGATAATTTTAATGCACACACAGTGCACGTCAGAGGGCTCATATAGCTTTAGTAAAACCACTGTAGAAAGTGAAAATATAGGAAGGTATCTGACCCTTAAATTACTTTTGTTTGTGCATTGCAATTGCATTTGTCACGGTCATTTTTTTTGCATTTTAATTAGTAATGGTCAATTCAGTTCATGAATGTGTTGCAAAAATATTTTATTCTAAGATAAAATAGTAAAAACACAACTATTTTCTTTGAAGATGTACATACTGTAAACAGAGTTTAGAGCAAAGATCAGATTCTGCCTGCAGTGATTCAGAGTGTTTTAATAAGTCATGGTCCACATGTTCACCCACACTGATTATCACTTTATGAGTTTGTTCAGGTCAGCTGTAACAGTGTGACCTGAGGATTAATGCATTTTTTTAATTAGTCTTATATTGATCAAGGGAGACCAGAACCACAGATATTGATCAATGGCAAAACAAGCTGAAACTGGAATACCATCTGTGGTTGTCTGTGAAATGACAGATTTATAAGGACAGAAACTGAGCTTTGGGGCTGAGATAACATTGTAAAATCCAATCAATATCTAAATATGGAGCTGAATAATCGGCACAGATATGCATCAATCAATATAAGGTATTTGGGTCTTACCACATTTATTTTTTTATTTTTTTATGATAAATGCAGCACCAATGGTCAACAACCTCATTTTAGACAGAAATGAGAAAAATGACACTTGCAGTGTTTTATGGATTCTGGGTCAAAACATTCCCTTGAGTCTCAGTGAGGCTAGATGATTTATTCGGTCTTATATTACATCCAGCTTTAGACGTGCAAAAAAATGAATTCCAGCAGGCTACCAAATATTATATACAGTTTAGATTTAAAACAGCCCGGTGAGTGTAGTATACTTATACTATATACTATATATATAGTAATGTGAAAAAAGCCAGCAGATTAAACGTAGATATGGTGTTATTAGTTTATCAACATGCTTATGGCAAACTAGTTTGGCATCAAATGTACTTCAAATATGCACATGAAGGGCATTTGTCTGATGCATAGAATTACTGCAAATTTAAAACATTTTAAATCAGTCCCGTTTGAACTTCCATTTTAGTTAGGATGCTTCCTTTGGATACAACTTCCTATGTAAAGCAGTAGACAGCTCACTAGGTGATGGTAACACAACCCAGATCATCTAAACCAGTTTCACATTCAGAGATTCATAAATCTTCATTCATAACTCTATCTGCCCTCACAGACAAGAACACATATTTAGCAAACCATGTTTCCCTTAGTGACTAAGACTTTGGAGGCCTTGAGAGGCAAATCTGATCAGGATATGTAGGCATGATAGCAGCAGCCTGGAGATCCAATAACAATGCCAAATGAGCTTCATTAGAGTTCATCAAGTATACACTGCAAGTCATTTTTAAGGCAGCTTTGAAAGGCTCAAGCTCTGATATTCACTGATATCCCATAATTCCAGTAAGAATTAATTCTATTGGACTGAATTTGTATATGACACTAAAAGGTGCAGGTGCAAGCTTGTTACAAAGCCTATGTGAGATGTTCATTGTGAGATCAATATGTTCATTGACAAAGTGTCAACCAAATTGTCACACCTTCTAAAAGCCTGTGTGGTCTTTGAATCTGAGACTGTTGCCATCTAATTACTGTTGTTTAGTGTCCCAGTACCTCCTGATTGAATGGAAGAGAGATTAACATGAAGTTGTTGTTTACTTTAAGGGCCTCCTGTGCTGTCTTCCTATGCCAAGACAGAAGACAAGTTGTTTAAACATCTCTTCAGCAACTACCAGAAATGGGTGAGACCAGTGGAGGATCTAAATGGAACAGTACAGGTGAAATTTGGCCTGGCAATCTCCCAGCTGGTAGATGTGGTGAGAATTAGTCCTTCTGAAATAGCATTCTCCTCCTTTAGGCAAAATGTTACCTTACAATAAAGATTACATTTTTAAATATATACATTAGGCAATTCTCTATCATTAAAATAGTTCAGGAATTTATTTATTGTTAACCTTTATGTTCTGTTTGGAGTCAGTAGCAAAAAGAGTTAGATTAACTGGGGTTAGTAAATAATCCATAATATCTGTCATGTACAACATTGGGGTATCTGGAACATAAAGAACATAAAAATCAATCTCAGCAGAACATGAAGGCACAACACAGATTAAATATCAGATTTGTTGTTGGTTAGGATGAGAAGAACCAGCTGATGACGACCAATGTGTGGATAAAACAGGTAAAGCAGGACTTAAGAACCCAATGAGGTTTATCTGATTAATATGAAATATACTTTTTGTTTATTTTGCCTTCATATTGTCTGCATTTTGATAGTAGTTAACTTTTTGATAATTTAATTTTAACTATGGCCATTGTGTCCAATTGCTTTCTTTACGGTTTTATTTGGTGATCAGCTTTGCTGATAAATCATTGTCTCTCTGCATTCAGGAGTGGACAGACATGAAGCTCCGATGGAATCCGGATCATTACCTGGGCATCACTTCCATTAGAGTTCCCTCAGACTCCATCTGGAGACCCGACATCGTGCTCTATGACAAGTATGTGTATGAGTCCGAAAGGAAACCAGAGAGGGACTGAACAGTATGTTTAACATTTCTGTTAGAGCCATAAATAACATAAAAAGTATAATAGTATTTTTTTGTGATATTTTATATTTTAATACACACATATTTTGAATGTTTATACTGTGACTTTAGTGAATTTCATACAGTTATAATCCTCCCCATTTTGTCTAGGGGTAGGAGAGGATGTAACAATTATTGGAAATAATAAAAATAAATAAATATAATGAAAAAGATGGACAGTCACTTCAATCCCCTGATCCAGAAAAGAAGCAGAACAACAAAATTGGAAGCACTTTATTTTACAGTCCTGTTTCACATGAACATACTATGTACTTACTGTGGTAATGAGACTAACTGGGTAATAACCCAAAATTAAACAAATAACACTTGATTTTATTTAAATCAAACTCAAAGGTAACAAAAAGAAAGCAAATAAATAAACAACACACTCTTATCTCGCTCCCTGTCTAACATAAACATAAATTTCAGATTCAAAGAAAATGGCACCCTCTTCCTACAGCTTCCGAATTCATAATTAAAAAATATTACACATAAAACTAAGAGTAGAAGAAAATAACAATATTCACATAAGGGAAGAGCACACACAGCATTCCCCATGCTCACTGTAGCAGGTACAAATCAATAGCAAAAGTGGAAAAGGGAGGACCGCACTCTGGTCGTACACGTTTGCACAAAAGAGAATTCACTAATTCATATACCTGTTGTCACGTTTTGTTTTTGTTTCATGTTCTTGTTTCATGTCTGTCATGTTGTCCCTGTTCCAGTCATGTGATCCTGCCATGTTTTCTGTGTTGTCATTGGTTCATTGTTTCATTGTTCACAGGTGTCCCGTGTCTAGTCATTAGTCTTGTGTATTTAAGCCCTAATGTTTGCCATGTGTCTTTGTTAAGTATTGTTTTCTGTTTGGTAAGTGTCCATATGTCCGATCATGTTTTTGTAAATAAATTGCACTTGGATTCTCAACAAACTCGCCTTCAGTGGATTATCTTTACAGAATACTTGACCTAAAATAAACCCAGCAGTTGCCCTCCTATGCCTATGTCAAGGTAACAGGACTATTGAGGACTATATTCTTGAATTTCTGGAAATATCCTACCAAGTGGATTTTAAGGACGTTGCCCTTAAGGACATCATTCAAATGGGGCTAAACGAACCAGTTCAGTCTCGATTGTCAGGGGGAAAAATACATTTTTCCCTGGCCCAATTCATTGACTATGCCCTTCTGTTGAGTGGTTCTTCATTTACTGAGGAACCCCGCAAACCCGCAATATCCAGTAAACCTTAGCCACTTCACGTCATGCCTGCCAAGTCTGAGCCTCTTAACGTCATGCTTGCCAAACCTGAGCTTCTTCACGTCATGCCTGCCAAACCTGAGCTTCTTCACGTCAAGCCTGCCGAACCTGAGCTTCTTCACGTCATGCCTGCCGAACCTGAGCTTCTTCACGTCAAGCCTGCCGAACCTGAGCTTCTTCACGTCAAGCCTGCCGAACCTGAGCTTCTTCACGTCAAGCCTGCCGAACCTGAGCTTCTTCACGTCATGCCTGCCGAACCTGAGCTTCTCCACGTCATGCTTGCCGAGCCTGAGCTTCTTCACGTCATGCCTGCCGAACCTGAGCTTCTTCACGTCAAGCCTGCCGAACCTGAGCTTCTTCACGTCATGCCTGCCGAACCTGAGCTTCTTCACGTCAAGCCTGCCGAACCTGAGCTTCTTCACGTCATGCCTGCCGAACCTGAGCTTCTTCACGTCAAGCCTGCCGAACCTGAGCTTCTTCACGTCATGCCTGCCGAACCTGAGCTTCTTCACGTCATGCTTGCCGAACCTGAGCTTCTTCACGTCATGCCTGCCGAACCTGAGCTTCTTCAGGTCATGCTTGCCGAACCTGAGCTTCTTCACGTCATGCCTGCCGAACCTGAGCTTCTTCACGTCATGCCTGCCGAACCTGAGCTTCTTCACGTCATGCCTGCCGAACCTGAGCTTCTTCACGTCAAGCCTGCCGAACCTGAGCTTCTTCACGTCATGCCTGCCGAACCTGAGCTTCTTCACGTCATGCCTGCCGAACCTGAGCTTCTTCACGTCATGCCTGCCGAACCTGAGCTTCTTCACGTCATGCCTGCCGAACCTGAGCTTCTTCACGTCATGCCTGCCGAACCTGAGCTTCTTCACGTCATGCCTGCCGAACCTGAGCTTCTTCACGTCATGCTTGCCGAACCTGAGCTTCTTCATGTCATGCCTGCCGAGCCAGGTGTCCCTTGTCTAGTCAGTCTTGTGTATTTAAGCCCTCATGTTTGCCATGTGTCTTTAAGTATTGTTTCCTGTATCCACTGTTTGGTAAGCGTCATGTCCATGTTCATGTTTGAGGTCATGCCACGCCATGCTTTAGTTTCCTGTTTGATCATGTTTTTGAGAATAAACAACACTTGGGTTCTCAACAAGCTCGCCTTCAGTGGACTTACTTTACACCTGTACACTCTCAGCTAGAACTCCATTAACAGCCTGCGAGAGAGAGGGAGCGAAAAGAGTAAACACACAACACGTCCAATAAGGAAGTATTACACTCCCCAGATCACACACATATAACAGGTAACACTTTAGAATACTGTATCTTACTTACTGCATAACTTATAAGGAATTATTGAAGTACTAATAGGTAATTCTTCATTAACTACTCCTTCACTATTGTTAACTACTAAGGAAGTTGTGTTAACTAATCAGTATGTAATATAATTTTATTGTTGTGTTAAGTAACAGTTAGTTACTCAATAACTAATGAATTCTGTCATACCTCCCTATGAGCTATTATTAATTATCTACTAATTAAGGTTCAAGAAAAATAACTAAGAAGTAACTAACATACAATGCCGATATGGTGCATTTCTTCAGCGAAATACAGGTTTGTGTACGTTTTATTGAATCTATAAAATCATTACTGTGCTGTAAATCATGTTATTTTATGCAAGGCAACATGCAAGGACACAATGTCAGTTAGCTAGCTAACGAGTCTGTCTTTTTTGCGTGATGGAAATGCCTGATTCCTTGCATAAAACAAATGTTTTTATTTCTAAAGATCCTAAAACATCAGATGTTAAAATATGTTCTTAGAGCTGTGCACTGTTTGTTTATGGGCAGGTTATGGAGTCAGTAACAGCATATTTTGGCTATGAGTGAAACGCAGGGCGGCGGTCTGGTAATTCTTTATTAATTACTAATGAGTTCCCTATATTTTCACTTTAGAATACTGTATCAGGTTCTAAGTAATTCCTGAAGAATGATCTAATAATTCTTTATTAATTACTAATAAGTTCCCTATATTTTCACTTTAGAATACGGTTTCAGGTTAAAAGTTGCCTAATTCCTGGATAATTATTTGATAGTTCTTTATTAATTACTAATGGGTTCCCTATATTTTCACTTTAGAATACTGTATCAGGTTCTAAGTAATTCCTGAAGAATTATCTAATAATTCTTTATTAATTACTAATAAGTTCCCTATATTTTCACTTTAGAATACTGTTTCAGGTTAAAAGTAGCCTAATTCATGGATAATTATTTGATAGTTCTTTATTAATTACTAATCAGGTTATAAGTAATTCCTGCAGAATTATTTGACAATTATTTATGAATTACTAATAAGCTCCCTTTCAGTTTCCCTCAGTCGTTGCCTCAAATACATGAATTTACTCCATGGCATATGCTGAGGAAAACAGACACACACAGTACTTTACAGGTAAAATATAAAAAACTAATCTGAGGTAAGTTGAGTGGGGTTCCTTTCTGAAGTTGATTTCTTACAGAACACACTCAAAAAACCACACAGGTAAAAACCTCTTTAACATTGTATGCATTTGTTAAAATTGTATTTTCATAATACTACTTCTATTAATAACATTAGTAAATAATGAAGGTCACAACTCAATGTAGTTTGTATGACTGTTCATTAGTTACTTCTTAATTATTCTTCTTGAACCTTAATTAGTAGATACTTAATAGTAGTTCTTCAGGCGGTATGAGTTAATTAGTTACTGATTAACTAAATGTTACTTAACACAATCATAAAATTATTTTACATACTGATTAGTTAACACATCTTCCTTAGTAGTTAACAGTAGTGAATAACTAGTTAATGAAGAATTACCTATTAGTACTTCAATAATTCCTTATAAGTTATGCAGTAAGTAAAATACAGTATTCTAAAGTGTTACCATATAACATAATACGTCCACAGGACGTAACAATACATAACGTATGTGAGTAGGGTCTAATTTTTTTATTTTTTTTTTATCTTAAGAAAACGGAAGGGGTTTGGTACAAGACTGTGGAATTAGTTAAAATCATATTTAATTTAAAGCTTGATCTTATGTGTAAAAAGTTCTTAAGTTTGATTTCTGAAAATCAAACGGAACTGTTACATTGCGAGTTTGTGGACCCCGGTAGAAATGGAGAATGGAAAACGCTTTCGACCCCATTATAAGTTCTATAGGTCAATATTAATGTTTCCAACTGAAATGTGTGAATTATTTTTTTTTTACTCTCAAATGACTTAATTCTCAATAAATTTGGACTCTGTATCTCATTACTGAATGATTCTCACCTGCAGTGCAGATGGTAATTTCGAGGCCACAGTGACAAAAGCAGTGGTGAGATATGATGGCACTATCTCCTGGACCCCTCCTGCCAACTATAAATCTGCCTGCACCATCGATGTGACATTTTTCCCCTTTGACCTTCAAAACTGCTCCATGAAGTTTGGCTCCTGGACCTACGATGGTTCCCAGGTATGTTTGTATCTGTTATTAGAGGCATTAAAACTAGTGTTTGCTTGTTGAAAGGAATAGTTAACCCAAAAATGAATTCTGAAAATCATTTACTTTTTAAAAACCTTTATTTATTATTTACCTATCTATTGTCAGTTCATAGTGACTATTAAAAGTAGCTAATATGACTCGTGTTCTATATTCCATGTCTTCTGACGCCATATGATAGTTTCTGTGTTTAACATTTGGATATTTATATAAAAACTGCATAATATTCGTTTTTTAAGGTGGACATTCTCCTTGAGGATGTACAAGTGGACAAACGTGACTATTTTGACAACGGTGAATGGGAGATTGTGACGGCCACAGGTAGCCGGGGTTTGAGAAGCGATGGGACATTTTTCTATCCATCCATCACCTACTCCTTTATTATCCGACGTCTTCCACTTTTCTACACACTCTTCCTCATCATTCCCTGCATTGGATTGTCTTTCCTGACCGTGCTGGTGTTTTATCTCCCATCTAATGGCGGAGAGAAAATCTCCCTCTGCACGTCTGTCCTCGTCTCCCTTACTGTCTTCCTTCTGGTGATAGAAGAGATCATCCCTTCCTCCTCAAAGGTGGTAGTCTTTGTAAGAATTCAAAGCTATTTTTTTTTTTTTTTTTGCTTTTAACAGAAAGCTTTTATCATTTCATTTTTGTCTTTCTATTTTTTTAATGCAATTTTTGTTGGAGATTTTTATTTATTTATTTGTTGTTTTATGTACCTTTAAATTACTAGATTTTATCAATGAATAATATATTTAAGCACATTCCTCACATTATTTCAACCTAAATTCAAAATAATTATTTAATACATGCATAAACCAGCTCAAATTAGCTCAAAAATCTTACATAGGGTCAATTTGGGTGTCTCTGACGACCTCTATATAACATGATATTTCATGACTCTTGCCATTAGATGACCTCATAGCAATATATGGAGCAAATTAGTTGTTCTGCGGGGTCCTAAAGTCAGTTCTTGAGTTTATCTCTTCAGTATGCATTCAGATACACATGTACTGTAGACATTATAAAATAATTTTTACATTTATAGTTTTAATTTTGAGCATTCTTTTTAGGTTTTTCTATGTATGCTATTACTGAAGCATTCTTCGCATTCCATTTATTCCTAGGAGGGTTGAATTGACCCTCGAGGGAAGGATTTGTTACTTTTTATTTTATTACAACAACATAAACTCCTAATCCGAATCCAGTGCGACAAAAGTTCTTAAGTCTTGGACCCCTCCAATGAACACTCAACCACAATTTTTCGGGTCAAAGTGACACGAGGGAAGGATTAAAACATCTAAAACGTTAGGTGGGTCCCTAGGACTGGAGTTTAAAAAAAAAAAAAAAAAAACTGCTTTACGGTATTAAATTACCATACATAAAATTTTATATTATTAAAAATTTTTATTTTGTTTTTTAAACACATATTGAGATCGTTTCCAATGATTTTTATGTTTACTTTCAATTCTTTCATTCTCATTTTTAAATAGCTCTGCAATTGTCAAATGACTTATGTTTTCTGCTATGTTGTTTTCTGTCCCAGGTGATTCCTCTCATTGGAGAATATTTGGTTTTCACTATGATCTTTGTGACCCTTTCCATTGTCATCACCGTCTTTGCCATTAACATCCATCACCGCTCCTCATCTACTCATCACAGCATGGCGCCCTGGGTCCGCCGTATCTTTCTGCACCACTTGCCTAAACTGCTGTGCATGCGCAGCCATGTGGACCGCTACGCCACCACCGCAGCGAGGCAGAGAGCAGACAGGACTGGAAGAGGAGGGCTGGGGTATGAGAAGAGTTTAGGCCATGATACCACTCTGCTCAGTGCAGAACACAGTCTGCGGGCAGCCTTAGAATCTATACACTACATCACGCTTCATGTGGTGAAGGAGAATGAAGTCAGAGAGGTACTGTAAGAGTCTCACTTTAGACTCCCAGGCATGATGTGATTTTTGTGAGTTTTGAGTTCTAATGAATTCTAATGTAATGCCTCTTTTTAGGTTGTTCAGGACTGGAAGTTTGTGGCTCGGGTCCTGGACCGGGTTTTCCTGTGGGCATTTCTCTTAGTATCACTGCTTGGCTCTGCTCTCCTTTTTATCCCTGTCATCTATAAATGGGCCAATATCATTGTTCCCAGCTATGCTGGAAGTACCAGTTAAAACACATGAATGTATAAAATTACAAAATCTTTTGCTTGGATAAAGTTTTCGCATTATTGTTATATTTATTATTGTAGTCTTCAAAACATCTATGCAACTTCAAGCGCTGTCATTTATGCTGTAACATGCTGCATCACATTTATTGTTATGCTGATTTCATTACAATAAAATTTACAATAAAAATTTTTTTATTGTGCATTGTGACAATTTATAATTGTTTCCTTCTGAGAAAATGAACAAAAAATATAGATTACTCATCTTGAACTCAAGGGCGTGTCCAATTTTTTTTTGTCCAATTAAATGCTCTCTGGTATGAAAATGCCCCTCCCCCTAATATCATCTGCTACATAGAAATATTAAGCAGCAAAGGTTTTTTTTTTCTTTTTTTTTTTTTTTCTGGGATGTGATGTTAGCTAAAAGCTTGTGGCAATTTAACCCTTGTTAAATAGCCTAGCCCTTACCCTTAAAGGAAGTTTTTGTCTTTTTCAGTTTTTTTTTTTAATCATTTTGCCTGTAGTATATAATAGTTACACTTAGGAGCTTAAAGGGCAAAATGAATGGCTTACCTTTCACATTTTCCCATCAAATGATCGTGAGTGCCATCTTCTCAGTTCTCGCGCATGCTTTGTGGCACTCTCGTGAACTCACGTCAGAGGCCCACACAGAAGAAAATGAATAGTTGAATAAAGTCGTTATTATTGTTCTGTTTTTGGTGCACAAAAAGTATTCTCGTCGCTTGATAAAATTAAGGTTGAGCCACTGTAGTCACTTGGACTATTTTAACGATGTCTTTACTAACTTTTCTGGACTGGCAGAAAGAAATTGCTTAGAAGCCTATGAAGGAGTGAGACAGCTCTCAGATTTCATCAAAAATATATTAATTTGTGTTCTGAAGATGAACGAAAGTCTTACGGGGTTGGAACAATATGAGGGTGAGTAATTACTGACACAATTTTCATTTTTGGGTGAACTAACCCTTTAAGGACAAAAATGTCCCCATTGAAACCCATTAAAATTTATATTTTAATCCCAGGGCCATTTAACTATACAATTATGCTGACTTTGTTAATAGGCTTTCATTCTGTTGGCAAGGCTTCAGAATTATTATAAAAAAATTTTTTACAAGATGGCACCATTTTCTCAGGTTTTGCCTATAAAGCAAATACTCACTTTTTTTCCTGTTTTCTGCAAAATATATGAGAGAGAGTAGAAATTATACTGTACTGCAAATCATAAAACTTACCACTGTGTATCAGTGGACCTTTGCTGGGATCAAATGGATGGGATCAAATGGAGAATGTTTGGTACTGCGCCCAAACCAAATATTATGTAAGCAAATTTTTTTGAGATATCAAGCTCAAATTTGGAACACAACTTGTTTAGATTAACGACTTTGATTTTGTTACGTTTTAAGCAGAGATGAAGAGAAGTGAGAATCCAGTTGCATACTGGTTCCACTGTATGCAACAAAAAATGGCTTACTGAGAAAATTCCTGGTCCTCCCTATTGCCAGATCATCCCTGCCAACAGTAAAAAAAAATCTTCTTTATTAACAAACACTCACATAATTGTATATTTTGAAACAGTATGCTGAATGGACTTATTTAGATGAATTTTGCTCAGCTTCTGCCTTTAATAATTAATTTTGTAGCAAGGTTAGTGATTCAGGGAAGAAGGAGGCGGGAACCAGCGAACAATCAACATACTTTAATATCAAAATAAACAAACACAAAACGAAAGTAAAGCAGCAGCCCCTTACAGACAACTGCCATTCAAACATAAAAAAACACAATGCAAATAGTCCAAACCTGGTCCTCTCTCCAAAGCCACTAGAAGACAAGCCTGCATCCTTTAGTCAAAAAAGCGTAACAGCTAATGCTAACGCTGCGGCGGTGTCGGTACGCAGGAGAACAGAGGCCATTTTTTTTTTTAAATGGATCTCAATCGAGGAAGAGGCACTACACTAAATAAACCGCTTTTGTAAGGAAATAGCTTATCATTTAATGAATCGACTGCCTGTCTTCTAATCTTCAACATGTTTTACAATAAACAATCCTTTTGTGAATGATATGTAGATTTTACTATGATAAAAAGGTTATTTTATAAGAGAAGGCAGAGAAGGGAATGTCGCGACATGCAGGTAGGACTAATTTACGCCATTACCATAGTATTTAATAGCAATATTGAGTGAAATTGTATATTGTCAAAAGAAATAAAAAAACACAGATGTTTTCTTTATTTTGCTTTCAGGTTTTACCAGTTATGATAAGACTTGACTCCTCAAGTGGAGGAGTTCAAGTATATTGGGGTCTTGTTCACGAGTGAGGGAAGGATGGAACGTGAGATTGACAGATGGATCGGTGCAGCTTCTGCAGTAATGCGGTCGCTGTACCGGTCTGTTGTGGTGAAGAAGGAGCTGAGCCGCAAGGCGAAGCTCTCGATTTACCGGTCAATCTACGTTCCTACTCTCACCTATGGTCATGAGCTGTGGGTCATGACCGAAACGACAAGATCCCGGATACAGGCAGCCGAAATGAGCTTTCTCCACAGGGTGGATTAGGGTGAGAAGCTCGGTCACTCGGGAGGAGCTCAGAGTAGAGCCACTGCTCCTCCACATCGAGAGGGGTCAGCTGAGGTGGTTCGGGCATCTTTTCCGGATGCCTCCTGGACACCTTCCCGGGAATGTGTTCCGGGCATGTCCCACCGGGAGGAGACCCCGGGGAAGACATAGGACATGCTGGAGGGACTATGTCTCCCGGCTGGCCTGGGAACGCCTCGGTGCCCCCCCGGAAGAGCTGGAGGAAGTGTCTAGGGAGAGGGAAGTCTGGGCATCCCTGCTTAGACTGCTGCCCCCGCGACCCGGCCCCGGATAAGCGGAAGAAGATGGATGGATGGATGGATAAGACTTGAATTGTAATGACTTATAACTGCATGCATATGACGCTGATATTTGGCATTTTATTGAATAAAGAGAAAATAAATAATTTAAATATAGTGTATAACTGCTGTGTGCCTAATGATGATGATATAATGCTGAATAATAATGAATGATGGTAAAAAAAGTTTGCAGTGACTAGTATTTTGCAGCTAATAGAGATATTCACGCTCTTTTTTTACGCAGTAAAGCACATTCCACAAACATTGCAGTCCTGCTGTACATTTACTAGCAATATAATACCAAATATAGAACATTTATTCACAAGACCAATGCGCTAATCCACAAGAAACTGATTAACGTAAAACTGTAACTGACTGTAACTGACTGGCATAAAACTTTGAACTGCGGGCACTGACGTCACTGCCATTACACGATAGGATGAGGTGCCTCACGAGATCCAAGTTAGCCGTTACGCTTTCTCCAATGGTAAGAGATACAGACCCTCTCATCTCCTTATAATAAGACAGTCTCTGGCCTCGCTCCGTTCCCACGCCTCTTGGACCCACCCACCCACAAATTTATTTAAACCTCTGACTCTACACTGTGAGACATTCACTCACTGGCTTCATCTAAGGGTAAGATTTTTATTTTAATTATTACTAAAATAATAAGAATTTAGACAGATCTTTTATTGTTTGTTCATGTTTCTGTTGATGTGTTACCACTCTTCTTAAACTTTTTTTCAGTAACACTTTACAATAAGGTTTCATTTGTTAACAAAAGTATGCTATATTAGTTAACATTAACTAAGAATGAACAAGACTTCTACTGCATTTATTAATCTTAGTTAATTTCAACATTTCCTAATACATTTTTAAAATCAAAAGTTGTATTTGTTAACATTAGTTAATTATCTGTGAACAAACATTAAATATTACTAAATGTAAAAATATATTGTTCACTGTTAGTTCATGTTAGTTAATACATTAACTAATGTTAACAAATGAGACTTTGTTTTTCTTACTGTTTTATCTCATTTTATCTTCTTTTTGTAGCTTCCATGCTCCCACATCTTCTTAAATCTTTCTGTTTCTCACAACTCCATTCTCACTTCCTATTTTTGGTTGCAATTTATGTTGTATTTAAGTATTTTTTTATGAAATATCACCTGCAATTCACATATCAGAACATATTTAATTTTAGTGACTAAAGAATGTAGGAAATGTTGTTGTTTAGGTACAAAACATAATTTTGTCATAAACATTGTTATTATGCAGTTAACTTGTAAAAACATATATTCTATTTGTTTTTCCAGTAGAAATATTGTAACATACAAAAAAAAAAAAAAAAGATAACCATAGAAGCAAAAAAAGATGTTTAATTGTTTTCTGCTGTGTGCCCTATAACATTAAAATTCAAGTCCCTACATTTTTCTTAAACTAACACTGCAGAATGGGCAAATTCTATTAAAGCAGAGCAACCCACTTCACAAAACAGAGCTGCAAACACAATAAGCTCATTTGACATGACAAACACCTCGCCTTGAATGTAAATGAGAATAAACAGAGAAAAGGAGCCTGAGAATGAACCAAATAAGTTCTGTCAAGAGCTGAGAATTTTCACTTCTCTTAGTAGACAAGTAATATATGTGAGCAAAAAGCAAATTATTATTAAAATGCCACGCATTTTTATTTTTATTTTTTGTTATTATAAGTGGATGCATTTGAAATGTATTAGAGTTAATATTTAACAGAACAACATTAGATACGAACAAATCATCTCAGCTGCGAGACACGCTGCTCAGCATGAATGTCACAACAAGTCGGATCCCATGATCAACTGGGTCTTCTTTAAACTAGAACATTACGAAACATGATGATGATTTTCAAATGTTTTACCTGATTTGCTTTAACCCACTGGAGACTAGGTTTATGGGTGGGCCAGTAAGTCATCATGAGTACATTTTGTGTGCTATTTTATGAGTACTGTGAATTCTGACATAATTCTATTTTCATATATGTTTTTCACCAATAGTATATAGTAGGGAAGTATGCGATTTTAGATGCAGTCTTTTGTGCAGTACTTGGTCATCTCAATTGAGACTAAGGACCCAAACACTCCCCCATCTGCAATTGTTGGGACAATACGATAGTCCCCCCCAAGCTCACCGAATTGTTTGCTGTGTTGCATTGTTTGGGATGACCAAATAAACAGAGTAATGTTTTGATAGCACCAGACACAGTGTTTATACTTTTCAGGAAAATTAACCCACAAATGGTTGTCACTACACATTGAATAGTATTTAATAAGATGAGGAAAAA
Source organism: Squalius cephalus (assembly GCF_949319135.1). Lineage (NCBI taxonomy): Eukaryota > Metazoa > Chordata > Actinopteri > Cypriniformes > Leuciscidae > Squalius > Squalius cephalus. The sequence continues at coordinate 39,862,476 of NC_137127.1, read as the reverse complement.
ATATTTCAGCTTTAAAACTGTTTTTGCATTGTTTCTTAAAGGACTCTAATGGATCTGAGAGGGTACTTCAACAGGATCGGGTTTACTGGCCAATATGACAAACCTGACCTGGACACTTTACGCACCATCCACAAGCTGCATGTTATGAAAATTCCATTTGAGAACCTCAGCATCCACTGCGGAGAGAAGAACACGACAGACCTGCACATCATCTATGATAAATTAGTCAAGAGCAATCGGGGAGGCTGGTGTTGTGAAAACAACCTCTTGTTCTCATGGGTCCTAAAGGAGATGGGTTACAAATACACCACACTAGGCTCCAAGGTGTTCAACAAGTTCAAAAATGATTTCCACCCCGTGGACTCTCATCTCATCAATCTGGTGGAGATTGATGGGAAGCCTTACATTACTGATGTGAGCTATGGAGTGTCATGCCAACTGTGGTATCCCTTAGAGATGGTCTCAGGTAAAGATCAGCCACAACCTCCAGGTGTGTTCCGCCTCCTAAACGATGGGATGAGGTGGGTTCTTGAGAAGACATCAAGAAAGCCAGTGGTCAAAGATAAGGTCTATGCTAATTCCAGCCTCCTTGACCATCGCCTGACGAAAACAATGTATTGCTTCCCATTAACACCCCGTAATAAAGAGCATTTCGTGGAGACGCTGGATTGCCTGCAGACCAGTCCAGATTCTCGGTTTGTGCTGAAGTCCATTTGCTCCCTTCAGACGCCCACAGGCTTCAGAGCTCTGATTGGCTGGACTTACAGTGAGATCACCTACAACCCGGAGGAGGACTCTGACTTTGTGGACATGAAGGAAATTCCTGACTGTGAAATAGAGGCTGTGTTGAGGGAAAAGTTTAATGTGGTGTTAGTTAATAAGTTCACACCTAAAAATAACAAAGCTAATTATTGCATGTAATGCTCAGAAGCATTACATAGGAATAGGAAGAAGAAAGCAGCAGTCAATAGCAGTAGGATTAGAGCAGCAAAAGCCAAGGCTCAAACAGATTATACAAAAGAAAACAAAGCAGTGAAGAGGAGTATCAAGAAGGATAAGAAAGACTATTTGAGTAGACTGGCAGCTGAAGCAGAGCAGGCAGCATTCAAAGGCAATATGAAACACATGTGTGACATCTATAATATAATGGCACTTTATTTTACAGTCCTGTTCCCCAAATACATACTATCTACTTATTTTAGTAATTATAATAACTGGGTAATAACTAACCCAGAACCTACCCCTAAACCTAACCTCTGTGGTGTCTTGATGTTTCTTATGATTTCTGAATGTTTTATTTTATCTAACATAGATATGGAGTCAATGTACTAAAGATTAAAAATGATTGACTCGTGTTTGTCTCAGTGACTGACAGATTAGCATGTATGCTAATACAGCTCTATAGTTTGTGTCAACAACAATGCATTTTGAATTACTGTCTGTTGAAAGAATCAATAGGGGATATTTAGAAACAATAATAAATTAATTGTAAATTTGATTTTTGTTTTGTTTTTATTTACTTCAATAAGTAATTTTGGTCATCACTTGATGTTTAATGTACAATTCAAGTCCAGCTGAGAATTATTCTTTTAAAGGGGTGGTATAATGCCCTTTTCACAAGATGTAAAATAAGTCTTTGATGTCCCCAGAGTGTGTATGTGAAGTTTTAGGTCAAAATACCCCACAGATATTTTTATATAGCATGTAAAAATTGTCAGTTTTTGAGGGTGAGCAAAAACGCACCGTTTTGTGTCTGTTCCTTTAAATGTAAATGAGCTGCTGCTCTCGGCACAGAGGGCGGAGCTTCAACAGCTTGCATTCACATGGACATGCACTGAAAATTTCTAAAACTTTTAGCCTTTTATGTTCAAACCAGATTCAGACAATGATGGAGAGACTCAAGAATAGGTGACAACATGCAGAATGCAACAGGACGTTTCTGAATGGTTAGTTGATGAATTTATTTAGCTTATGTGTAGTTATCTTCTAGTCATTGATTAGCATATTCTGTCTTGAAAATCTATAAATTGTGTTCCGGGGGATGGGTTTATGTAAATTTTAGGGTTAGTGATGTCACTAACCCGGGAGGAATGTCGTGTAGTCCCTACCAGCTGTTTGTTGTAGTCCTTAAAAAGTGAATTCTTTAAAAGAAAATATCTCTTTTTTAATATAAAGTTAAAAAAGTGAAATCATAATCAACCACCCCTTTAAAACCCTCATCAATTTCTAACAAAGTTTGTAAATGATTGTCAAGACCCTTGATGAAATAGCACACAGCACAGCATTGTTAATTCAAATCAGTTACTAAACTACTGGTCAGGTTAAGATTTTAAAAATCAGCAGATCTAAGTTTTGTACAGGTAAATAGTTTACAAACAACATGGACATGAACTTTTTTCCCAATATCGACATGTTAGATTAAAAAGTGCTAATTACACTGCCTCAAGTATATAAATTATACTTAATACTAATTATAACAGAAAGAAACTACATGTATAATAATTTTACAGATGTGGAATAAATTGGGTTTATTCACTGCACAATATATTTAAAATATGTTTGAGCTAACCCTGTGAAATGTTTGAAACTGAATTTTATAGGGCAAAAGTCAGAGTAATGACATTAATTAGGAAATATCACTGCCCCATACCATTTTTTTTACAGTATAGTATAGTAAATGTTATCTGATATTGAGAAATATTTTTCTGTTAAAAAAAAGAAAAGAAAAAGATTACGGCAAATACAGATACATGAACGCATAAAATATTTTAGAAAAATAAAATTACACATAGACAGGGAAAGTAACATTTTTTTATTCTGTACAACCCATTGAAATGAAAAGTGAGTCATACAAATTGTCATCTGAGATTCAGATTAAAAACTTTGGAAAAACCTTTACATTTTTATTTTATTTTGCATTAGTGTTACCAGACCTGCTTACTAGAGACTTTTGGCTTGCCTTTTGAAATATCCTGATGTTTTCAAGCCAGACATAACGTCATCATTAATTGCTGTAGTTTGATTCTCTTTTTCTCTAAAGTTCAGTCTGCAGTTCATTACATAAGTAATAATCAAAGTCATGGGACAGATATATAAGAATAATCCATGTCTATACTAAATATGCAAATGTGTTACTCAGTTTTCCTTTTTCTGCTGCAGCACTTGACACACAGATATCGAACTGTTAAAAATATAGATAGAGTGAATATCAGAACAACTGCAAACAATGTAACTGCAACATCTACTGAGTAATAGGAGTACCAAGGCAGTTTGTAGGACTCTGTACGGAGGTGAGCAGCACCTTTATGTCTCATTACAAACTCAATCCAGAAGAGGGCGCTGTCCAAAGGTTTAACTGGTTTGTCTCTGTGCAGGTGAGAGAGTCTCTGCATACTCAGTCTGTAAGATGGTTCATTGATTAATTCCTGTATGGCTGCATGCAGTGTGTTTTTATCTAAAGTTGCGATGGAAACGATCTTGGCTCCTCCCCTTTCTTGCAAACGAAGAAGATTGTCGTACTGGTCAAAAAAGAATGGAATTCCAACCACTGGAATACCATGGTACAAAGCTTCTTGAACCCCATTGGTTCCGCCATGTGCAACAAAAACTTTAGTCTTTGGATGCCCTAGAAGATCGTTCTGTGGCATCCAGTCAACCAGTAATGTGTTGTTCCCCAAAGTAGATGGTCTCTTTCCAGTGTATCTCCAAATTACCTTTTGCGGGAGCCGAGCAAAAGCAGTAGCTATTTCTGCTGTTAAATCATCTGGTAGGGCACTGATAAATGACCCTAAAGACATGATGATGACTCCATGCTCTCCAGAACTTTGCATGAAGTCTTCCAGATCATGTGGAAGGGCCTTTGATGGTTTACACTGAAAGCCTCCAATGTAGATAATATTTGGCATTGTTGGACGTGGAAATTCAAAAACAAAATCAACCCTCATAAGCCATATATCAGCCCCCTGGAGAAGTTCATAAAAATTTACAGGCGGATGGAAATATTTGTCACAAAGTGCTTGGTACTGTGGCAAATTAAAATAGCTGTACTGAAAGGCCATTAGGAAATAGTGGAAAACATTTTTTACTCGTTGAAAGAAGTTCATCTTGTCAGTGTTTCCAGATCCTGTGAAAGGGATGTAAGACATCGGTGAGGGAGCGATGTTAAAGTGCCCCTCACCAGTAGTGGTCCATCTCACATTATATACCATGGGTAACTTGAGTTTATGAGCCAAGAAAATGCCTGCACCCCATACTGGATCAGTAAGCATCAGATTGTACTGTTTTTCTTGCAGTGTCTTCATAATTTCCTCACTTTCAAACATGTTTGTTATAAGCTGACATATCATTTTATGCATTGCATACATGTCACTAACCACATCCAAAAACAGCTGTACTGCGCTCAGCCAGTGTCTCTTTCCTCTTTCATGGTCTATTGATTTGGAGATCATGTCTTCTACAAATTCTTCATCCATTCCTTTGGTGTTAGGTATGGTTATAGAGTTGTAATAAGTTGAATTCTCCTTTACGAACCAGCTATTATAGGTGCGTATTACATCAATGCTGTGCCCTTGACCATGTAAAGCCTTGATGAGGATGTCCATGTTCACCCAGTGACTTCCTTCCAAAGGCACCACCAAGATTTTGCCCCCATCACAGAGAGAACCAAAAAGGACTACGACTGTTATCCAGAGAGAGACAGAAACCATGTTCTTAGAAAATGGTGTCATCTTGCCTGTAAATAAAAAAATAATGAGATTACATAAAATCAGATAACATTATTTGTTTAGTTACTTCAGTTAATAATGTTGCCGACACTGTGCAGTACTGACGTAACAAAATAAAGAAATGAAATTGATTTAGAGTAGTAGCCAAGTTTATTTGTGTCACCTCGTTATCCGAATGCCTTGTCAGGCAAACCAGGCAAAATAGTTCATATTGAAGGCTCCAAGGTGGAATGACTTGTTGTTCCGGAAAAGCTGGTGCCTAGATAACGCAGTTCTGTGACACAGGGGGTCACCTCATACCAAACTCAGGGTCTGGGTGTCAGCCTTATCACTGATGAAGAGATGCTTCTGCCTACCATGTGTGGAAATGTACTATGTGTATCTATTTTTTAGCCAATCAGAATCATTCAACCTGACGTGATGACGTATAGTAAGTGATGTGTTAGAGTATAATTGATGTTGTTCTGAGAGTGTAACTCCTTGTGAATCTTGAAACTGACTTCTGCCTGATGAAACTGCAAACTATCTTCAGTAAAATTTTCTTCAATTGACTGCACATCTGACTCAGGGTCTTCATTCATCATTCTGGGTCTTTAACTGTCCCCAACAATATAGTTTATTATCTTACACAAATAGAATACCTTTGAAAATGTGAACAGCAGTTAAGCTTAACGTCAAAACTTTATTCACTTTTTGAAGAGCGCAAACTAAGTGTGAAGAGTGTGATTCATTTGCTTGCCATCTCAAGAATGAAGGGGCTGCTGATGAATATTCATGAAGCCTTGCCTAGTGGAAACAAATACCTCAGGATAACTGGCTCTTGGTTCATCAGTTTAACGCTCACAGTTAATTTTTCAGACCACGCAAATGCTAAAAAAAATTTTAAAAAAAAATTCAGAGTTATTTTTTACTTCATCCATGGATAATTATATGTACATGTGCTCTCTTTTTTATTTGTGACAGAGTGATCTGTCACCTCCATTAACGGATGCACTGGCTTTGATAAATCCTATCTGAAATCTATCTGTTATTTTAATATTTTGAATAGAATATCATCACTGAATTCCCTCACATCTGCTGCGGTTTATTTGTTTTCACATACATGCACTAAAGAACATCCGTTAGGGCTCTTAGAACAAAGGAGCTCATATTTGGAGAAATATTGATTTTTTATCACGTTTGCAAAATATTTCATCATACAGAATACCATTTCTATTAAGTTGAGTTCTATAGAGCTAAAACAACGTTTGTCAGTTATGACCTTAGCTGCACTTGAATCAACATGACCATAATTCTGCCAACTGCATGACGCTGTCCTGTACACTTCCTCATTCTGAGCTCTGTGAAAATCAAAGCCAAAGAAACATTTCTACACGTGAAACAAGAAGTTAATAAGCACACGATTACAATAGTTTATGTAATCTGTGTGATTTTCATGCGATTTGGGGTATATGCATATGAATAAAGAATGTTTACAGTATACATGCTAAGCAGGTGTAACAATTAGCTCCATATAAAATGCTAAATATAACATATTTTAACAACATTATATGACTAAAGTCTACATTAGATTGCGACCGGAAGTTCATACAAACACTCAATGGTTGTTTAAAGGGAGTTTTGAGTAAAAGTATAATCTTTTAAATTGTGTTTTTTTTTTTTTTTTTTAGAAAGACTTCAGATAATAGGTAGATTAATGTAGACTATAGTAGGATGAAAGTGGTGTAGATGGGCAATAAAGGCTAATAATGGCTGAATACAAACAAAAGAAAAACAAAAATAAATGAAGATTAAATCTCATACCAGCAGAGGTGTGAACGTTTTGTGAAGTGAGAACAATAGAACATGAATTGAGCAGTTATCCTTGCCAGACATTAGATAATAGACTGCAAATGGGTGTTTAAAGGGCAATACAATATTTTATTAGCATCTTATCAGCCTTCCCTAAAAACTCACGACGTAAAATTAATAGATTTAGAGATATCATCCTCAGATCTGAAATTCAGTTTAATGGTGGTTATAAGTTGTTATACTACATTCACATATTTTTATACATTTAAAAATTATATTCATAATTTTTTTTTTTTTTTATGTTTGAGCTTATATATCTCTATATTAATAACAGTCTGAGTAATTGAGTCTTAAACTGTAAACTCTAAAGTGTTGACATTCTATGTCGGTTATGTGTCTATTCAGAATGACTTATGAGCAGATACCTTTTTATTTTGGGTATGTCATTTATGCCCCACTTGCCAAAATGGGGATGTTGGGTAAAGGTGTTAATGGCAATCCACTTTTTAGGAGCACTGCCATCTGCTGTACTGGACAACTAACATATTTCTCACATGGGTGATGTTAAAGTCACCATGAAATAATAATATTATACTCAGTCCCCATTGTTGATCATTCATGCTGCATTGAGAATTGCATTAGTAAAACATCATTGTTCAGGGAGAAAACTGGACGATGTAATAGTTTTTTTTTTTTTTTTTTTTTGTGCCTTTTCTACATGTAAAAAAACACCAAGGCAGTAGGTTGAGGAGGTGACAAGAAGGAGCCAGATAGCAAATCTAGTAATAATGTCACTGATTAAACCCACTGCCTATCACTCAATAAAATAATCACATTGCTGAGTGTTTTTGAAAGTTTTGTATTTTGTTTGGTTTACTAATTAACATTACATTATCACTTGTGCTTTTAGGGGGCCAACTTTAACATTTATCTTAAAGGGATAGTTCACCAACAAATTTTAATTCTCTGATCATTTACTAACCCTCATGTTGTTCCAAATATGACTTTTTTTTTTTTTCTGTTGAACATAGAATTTATTCTAAGAAATGTCTTTTTTAAAATGTATTTATTTATTTTTTAATCCATACAATTGAAGTCAATAGGCACTAAAAGAGTTTGGTTATCAACATTCTTCAAAATATCTTCTTTTATGGTCAACAGAAGAAAGAAATTCACACAGGTTTGTAACAACTTGAGAGTGAGTAAATGATAACGTCTCGGTTACGTATGGTAACCCTCGTTCCCCGAGGAGGGAACGGAGACATACGTCATGACTGATGAATGGGGATCTCGCTTGAGAGACCAATCCACTTCGAGTGTAAACTAAACGAGCCAATGCACATTGGCATGCAATAATTGCACCAGCTGCTGTGCATTGCGGCACAAGCATATAATGAGCAGCAGGTGCGTCACATCTTTGTTTTTCTGCTGAGGAACCGGACTTGTGACTCAGCCGTACAGCGGAAGCTCAGCAGCTGTGGCGAGGGGACGTCCGTCTCCGTTCCGTCCTCGGGGAACGAGGGTTACCATACATAACCGAGACATTCCCCTTCGTCAGTCACTATTACGTACGCCTGTCGTGGAGGAATACACATATGGGCTCGACGCAGGGACTGCTACATATGGACCCTTTTGGATGTGGTTAGTGAAACGTTTGCAGTTCCAAGATTGAACATAACCCACCACCTTTCTTGGGTACAGTGAAGTAGGGGTTGTCGAACCCTGTCTTCATATCGGCTGGAGGGACCAGCTCGATCATGTCCTTCACCAGTAGGACAGATCTCTGCCCGCAAGACAGGGGCATCGCTGCTCCACACAGAGGTGAACTGGATGCTCCTGAACTTGGGAGGGCGCTGGGCGAACTGAATCGCATAGCCGAGTCTGATGGTACGGATGAGCCAGCGAGACGGGCTGGGGACGCTAGCCAGGCTCCCAGACACCATGCAAGCGGGACCAACGGGACCACGGACATAATCGGGGTGGAGCAGCGAGGTGGAACACAGGGACTCGACTCAGAAGGCACTGAGGCGGCCCGAAGTGGGGTCTGAGTGTGCTGTGCAACATTACCTGGTTCCAGGGTGGGGCAGAAGGTGCATGGGAAGGCCTGGTGGCTTCCCCGAAACGCACATTGCTGCCCGCTGGCGATAGAGGGGGACGGGAGTGGCAAGGCATGGAAGTGTCGCTCACTGCCATCCGCGCCCTCTTGAGACCCAGAGATAGAGAAGCTGCTCTTACTGAGAATTTGGGTACCGCTGACTCAATGTTATATGTATATGTTATGTATAATTCAATGTTAGGTTGCATAGTTTAGGTCAGCCGGAACCGGGAATACTCCCCATAAATCCTGATGTATTTGTTACATCATAAGAAGGATGGCATCTACGCTAATATTTGTCTCTCTGTTTATCCGAGGTTTACCGCAGTACGCCAGATCCAGGCCGTATCCAGATCTGATGAAGGACCTGCGCCTGGACACGATGACAACGCAGTCCTGGTCAGCCGGATCCCGGCCATATCCAGATCAGATGGTGGACCTGCACCTGGACCCATCCATGACGCATCCTGAAGTGCCAGCCTCATCAGCCCTGTGAAGGCCTCATCGACACGACAGCCATCAGCACTGATCCTCAGCAAACTCGTCTCCATACCGGCGTGATGACTCGGACTTCCAACCAGATGGAACAGGATAAATATTCTGAATGTTCTGATCTAATCTGACTTCTGACCTGTAATGCTGGCTGGATCATAATCATACACTGTTCGCTCGTTGGCCAGAGGAGAACTGGCCCCTGACTGATCCTGGGTTCTCCCAAGGTTTTTTCCTCCATTCTGTCACCTGATGGAGTTTTGGTTCCTTGCCACTGTTGCCTTGGTTTTTGGCTTGCTTAGTTGGGGACATTTAATATTCAACAATATTATTGATCTGACGATGATGCAATTTTCTTCTAGAAACAAGCTTTATTTTCATGTTATCACTGTGAAGCTGCTTTGATACAATCTGTATTGTAAAAAGCGCTATATAAATAAAAATGACCTGACTTGACTTGACTGAGATGTTGTTTGCAGTGGAACAGAATTTGATTAAACTAAAGATTCTCCACCTGGCCCTCCACCAGGAAAGAGCAGCTGACTCTGGGTCGACAGTCTCAGGGCTGCTGAGACAGGAGCGGCTCAAGCCTTTACGAGAAAGGGGAGATGAACAACGTGCCGACGTGGTCATGCTCTCATGAGAGAACATGAACCACCCACGAACGCAGTCTCAACACGCTTAAGCCCAGGCATGTGAAACAGCGATCGTGGCCGTCAAATGAAGACAGGAAACGACCGCATCCACATATACACGGTTTGAATGACATCTTGAAAAAGACGCAGTGTCAAACCATGTATGCTCTTTCAGGATACTGCTCTCTAACTACTACGTACGTTATGACTGGCGAAGGGGAACAGAATTTTCATTTTTGTGTGAACTATCCCTTTAAACTTTTTTCAGGAGTATTGGAAGTAATTTTTCACTTTGCAATCGCTACAAGTGAAATAAAAATGTGTTCATTTATTTATTTGACAAGTATTGTGAAAATGAGCAGTGATGACATAACACTTAATATCTGGAACTTTTCTGCATCTGTAAACTTGACATACTATATAACAAAAAAAAAAAAAAAAAAAAAAAAAAAAAAATTCTGCCGTATAATAATATTACAGATGGGCCTATCACAAATCAACTTAGGAAAATTAAGTTATCTGTAATATCATGCACATTCAATTTATAAAAGCAAAACTAAACCATTTTAGAATTTCTATTTATATAGGAATTTTCATTTATATACCATGTTTTATAACTTTTTATTTAGATCAACTAGAAATAATGATTTATTTACAAACTTTTTTTTAACTATTTTGAAATGTAAGTCAATTGGCTGAGGCCAGAGCCAATGGCAAAAGTCTTCGCACGTGGAGAGCCCGCCCCCTTTTGGAGGTTCTGCCCAGTTTTGGAGATTTGGAGATCTCCGGTCTGCAGCTCTTCCTACATGGTTTCAGCAGCAGTCAGTTTTCACCATAGTTTTGACAGAAGTGGAAATGGTTGAGCTGTGAAGTGGAGGAGAGACAGACAACACAGCAACGGCTTCTGATTCAGACAGTTTTATTTCGATCTCATTAAAAGCATCAAATCTTCCCACAAGTGCACAATGCAAATTACCATTACATGCAACACAAAACACACAAGGTTTTGTAAGCTCACTGTAAATTACACAAACACACACATATCCTGTGACAGCTGTAATTTAATGCACAAATAATGCACAGCCATTCACATTTGTTCTCTGCATAGAAGATATACAGTATGAACACGCTGTTGCATCTTTAATAACTTTTGATGCTTATTTTGCAAGGTTTTTATAAGCTTTTTGATCGGTTAAAGGGCCGTAAATACCGGTTACACTCACAGCGTGGATGAATCGTGTTTGTGTCAAAGACTCAGGATCTTATAGAGAACTTGTGCAATGCAGAAACTCTCAGAGTCTGGAACTGCAAAACAGATTGATCGCGTAAAACCATCCTTTGTGTAAAAAAATAAACTGTTGCAAATGTTTGAATGACTTCTTGTGTACATGGGGCAAAAAAGTTTCCGAAATAACCCTATTTGTACAGTTGCATCTTTCTTTTAGCTGCGCTTACAGTTTTGGCACGATTCTCTTGCTGAGTTTTGCAAGTGCGAAGAGGAGGGCGGGTCCACCTTCTTCATGTAGCCAATCAAATGAGCTTCTTGCTGACGCTCGATTTACTCTTATCTGATTGGTTCAATAAACACGCCAGTCACCAGAACACATCTTTATCTTCTTTTGGCTCAGCATAGGATAAGGACATCCAGTTTCAGGAAAAATTATGATACACCGATGAGTCATCAATCTACTATAGTACAAGAAAATGTCACATCCCGTGATACTCACACAAAGACAAATTTATACACGGAAGTTGAAAATAGCGCAAAAATGTTTAAAATTAACTACTTTTCTCCTACATTCAAAACTAACAGATAGTAATTAACTTCTATGATGTTCAACGCTCATAACTCACTTAAAATTACAGGAAATTTGGTTTATGTCTTCATGACCCTTTAATATGCAAATATGTCACTCAGTTTTCCTTTTTCTGCTGCAACACTTGCCACACAGAAATCTAATGTTTAAAAATAGTAAGAGAGTGAATATCAAAACAACTGCAAACAATGTAACTGCCACATCTACTGAGTAATAGGAGTACCAAGGCAGTTTGTAGGACTCTGTACGTAGGTGAGCAGCACCTTTGTGTCTCATTACAAACTCAATCCAAAAGAGGGCGCTGTCCAAAGGTTTAACTGGCTTGTCTCTGTGCAGATGAGAGAGTCTCTGCATACTCAGTCTGTAAGATGGTTCATTGATTAATTCCTGTATGGCTGTATGCAGTGTGTTTTTATCTAAAGTTGCGATGGAAACGATCTTGGCTCCTCCCCTTTCTTGCAAACGAAGAAGATTGTCATACTGGTCAAAAAAGAATGGAATTCCAACCACTGGAATACCATGGTACAAAGCTTCTTGAACCCCATTGGTTCCGCCATGTGCAACAAAAACTTTAGTCTTTGGATGCCCTAGAAGATCATTCTGTGGCATCCAGTCAACCAGTAATGTGTTGTTCCCCAAAGTAGATGGTCTCTTTCCAGTGTATCTCCAAATTACCTTTTGCGGGAGCCGAGCAAAAGCAGTAGCTATTTCTGCTGTTAAATCATCTGGTAGGGCACTGATAAACGACCCTAAAGACATGATGATGACTCCATGCTCTCCAGAACTTTGCATGAAGTCTTCCAGATCATGTGGAAGGGCCTTTGATGGTTTACACTGAAAGCCTCCAATGTAGATAATATTTGGCATTGTTGGACGTGGAAATTCAAAAACAAAATCAACCCTCATAAGCCATATATCAGCCCCCTGGAGAAGTTCATAAAAACGTACAGGCGGATGGAAATATTTGTCACAAAGTGCTTGGTACTGTGGCAAATTAAAATAGCTGTACTGAAAGGCCATTAGGAAATAGTAGAAAACATTTTTTACCCGTTGAAAGAAGTTCATTTTGCCAGTGTTTCCAGATCCTGTGAAAGGGATGTAAGACATTGGTGAGGGAGCGATGTCAAAGTGTCCCTCACCAGTAGTGGTCCATCTCACATTATATACCATGGGTAACTTGAGTTCATGAGCCAGGAGAATGCCTGCACCCCATGCCGGATCCGTAAGCATCAGATCATACTGTTTTTCATGCAGTGTCTTCATAATTTCCTCACTTTCAAACATGTTTGTTATAAGCTGACATATCATTTTATGCATTTCATACATGTCACTAACCATATCCAAACTCAGCCGTACAGCGCTGAGCCAGTACCTTTTTCCTTTTTCATGGTCGATTAGTTTGGAGAGCATGTCTTCAAGAAATTCTTCATCCATTCCTTTGGTGTTTGGTATGGTTATAGAGTTGTAATAAGTTGAATTCTCCTTCACAAACCAGCTATTATAGGTGCGTATTACATCAATGCTGTGCCCTTGACCATGTAAAGCCTTGATGAGGATGTCCATGTTCACCCAGTGACTTCCCTCCACAGGCACCACCAAGATTTTGCCCCCATCACAGAGAGAACCAAAAATAATTACGACTGTTATCCAGAGAGAGACAGAATCCATGTTCTTAGAAAATGGTGTCATCTTACCTGTAAATGATAAAATAATTGGATCACGTAATTTTGGATAATATTATTTGTGTAGTTACTTCTGGTAATAATAATGTTGCCGACACTGTGCAGTACTGACATAACAAAATAAAGAAATTAAATAGATGTAGAGTAGTAGCCAGGTTTATTTGTGTCACCTCGTTATCGAAATGCCTTGTCAGGCAAACCAGGCAAAATAATTCAGATGGTTACTCTTAAACAAACTCATTCATGAATTCATATGAAAATGTGAACAGATGTAGTTAACGCCAAGCCTTTATTACCTTTTTGAAAAGCGTGAATAACATTTATAGTTAAATTCTCTAACGAAGTATATTGATAAAGGAAGAAGGAGACAGGAACCGGCAAATGTTTCACATACTTTAATTAATTCCATATAAAACAGACGATTGCTGCACTCACATAAACAAAACACAACGTAAATCCAGGACTGGTCCTCTCTCGTCCTTCACTGTCATCGCTCCTCCTTTTATGCTTCCGTAGCTCCTCAGTGAGAGATAAGCCATTCTCTCACAGCTCTCGGTCCTTCCCTGCTTGCCACATACCCCCATCGCCCCTCGCAGGCCGAGGGTACTCACGAGGGGCCAGTCATGGCCAGAAAAGGAGATGGAAGCAAGAGGAGTGACAAAGACAAGAGAAGGGAGAGAGAGACAAAAAATAGGTCAGTTTCCCAAAACACACTGCCATTCGGTCCCCCACCAGCTGGGTGAACTCCTCCTCGATGCCTGGCGGTGGCGGTGGCGCTGGATAGCCCTCGGTGGATGGCTTGACACTTCTCCGCCGTCTGGTGGATGCCGATGGCTCCTTTGGGTTCGGGCAGTCAGCAGTAGTCCCCCATTCCCTGCTCCTCCACAACCCAAACAGCCGGCAGCAAATTTCGCCCGTCCCCCCTGGCAACTCACTTCAGCTGACAGCCTTGAGTGTCTATGGCGGAAGACTCTGCTCAGCAATGCTGGATGGCACCGCAGATTCCCCATAGCGGATTCACTGTCGTCGCTCCTCCTTTTATGCTTCTGTAGCTCCTCCTTGAGAGATACGAGGCCGGTGTGGCGCAGGTGAAGCTTATTATCAATCACGCTGCCGTCCGTTCTCTCATGGCTCTCGGCCCCGCCCTGCTTGCCACTAATTAATTTGCTTGTTATCTCACAAATAATGGGGCTGACAGATGAATATATTCATGAAGCCTTGTCTAGTAAAACCAAATATCTCAGTATAGCTGGCTCTTGGTTCGTCAATTTAACACTCACAATTAAATAAATAAATAAAACCAAACTTATTTTTTTAACTTCATCAATGGATAATTAACATGTTCTCTCTTTTTCATTGTGACAACGTGATCTGTCATCTCCACTAAAGCACTGGTTTACATCAAGTCTAAGCATTTCACCTTAGAGCAAAAAATCAACAGTTAAAGGGATAGCTCACCCAAAAATGAGTCAATTTTCAAAATTATGTCATTATTCACTGACCCTCATGTCATTCCAAACCCATTAGACTTTTGTTCTTCTTCAGCTCAAACGTTATGCGTAGGACACAAGAATGAACCTCATTGGTTCTTGCACGTCAAACGAACATGCTTGAGCATTCGTTTACCACAACTGATGTGTGAGTTGATAAATGTTTATATGTGAATAAAAGCCTAATCTGTTCATCATATGAAGCAAATGAGTCTCTTCAGAAAATCTTGGACTAAGCCGCTCAATTTATATGGATTAGTTTTACGATCACTTAGAAAGCCCTCAGCTCTTTTCTTAAAAAAGATCTTCATTTGTATTCCGAAGATAAATGAAAGCCTTACGGGTTTGGAACAACATGAGGGTGAGTAATTAATGTAATGATTTTTTGGGGAACTAACCCTTTAACACGTCAATTACATCCATATATCCATTCAGACCCTTTTACACAAAGAAACATATTTCTGTCATGACAACTCTCAGAGTGATTGGCATGGTAATGGTATGACAATGTTGTAAGTTTGGTCTTGGCAGAATAGATCTACTACATTGCTGCTGCTGCTTTTATTGCTGCTGCTGGTGTAGGTTATTGCTGCTGCTGCTGCGGTAGAGCAAGTAAGAGACTTGCTACTGCCAATACATACACGACACTCTGCTGTGAGCAAGTAAGACAAGCTGCTGCTGTACAATATAGGGTACATTAATAACCCGTAGCACATCTATACAGGTGGAGCTGGGGAAGGTGGAGGGTTTCTGAAAGCACGCTGCACTGCTAGAGCAAATGCCACCCAAGTATTTGAAGGTTGAGCAGCGAGAGGAAAAGGACCTATTAGCCTGCACCACCTAGAGTTTCATGCCAGAACTTTGTATACATACACATGTAAACGCTCTCTCTCGTGTTTTTTTTGTTTGTTTGTTTGTTTGTTTTTTTCAACTTATCTTTATGTTTATATGCGTTAGGGTTCAATCTGTTTTTCGGGTTGCACTGCTGTCTGTGTAGCGTGATTTTGTTCCCAAACCACTTCACCAGAAATCCCACCCTGCAGCTAATTTCATTGGTTAGGATTACATAACAGTGACGGGTAGGCTTAGGGATCAGTGTTTGTTGTAGGCAGTCATTACTGTGATTGACATGACCAATACAATTTTAATAATCTGCTGCAGGGTGGAGTTCCCACTGAACTGGTTTGATGGAAACTCTTTAGGAGCACTGTATTTCTCACATGGGTGATGTTAAAGTCACCATGAAATCAAAATGAACAATTCTTATTTTTTTAAGGGGATATTGCAGTAGACTATTTATTATGAATGATTTATCTGTGCGCATCATTATAGGTTAAAATTCATGTGCCCTCCTAATCTTTTATCAGAATAACTTTCCCTAACTCTTCCAGTGAAATCTCTTCTCTGATGACGTGTTTTTGGTGTGAGGGCGAGACAACCTTACTCACATATGATCACAGCAATAGCAAATGATGATGATCCAACAATCAAATCAATTCCCAATGGACAAAATCATGTCCCACCCTCAGGGCTTGACATTAGGTGCGTTCGACCAATCAGTGTATAACATCAAAGTACCGTGAGAGCGATTAGAGTGCAAATGGCTCCGTATGTTTTTGAATTGCTCTCATGGCACTGTGATGTCATACACCGATCGGTCTGCGCAGCGCCGCTTCAAGTCAAACACACCTACCACCAGTCAACCCACTAAACGCGACTGGATTTCAACAATGGCACTAGCCACTTAAGCGGGTTGAATTTTACATTCAGTTAAATAAATATATGCACTGTGGGTTTCAGAGTGAAACATGACACCTTAATTATTTACATGCTTGCAGGTTACGGGCTCTATTTTAACGATCTGAAACGCAAGTATCAAGCGCGAAATGCAAGTAACTTTGTGGGCGGATCTTGGGCACTGTTGCTATTATACCGGCGGGATGAATGAATCTTGTGCCCGACGCAAATCTAAATTGAGTTGGTCTGAAGTAGCTACATTACTCATAGGTGTGGTTTGGGTGTAACATGCAATAAACCAATCAGAGCATCATCTCACATTCCCTTTAAAAGCAGGCGCACTTGTTCCATGGCGGATTGCTATTATAACGGCGGATTTGCCAGGCGCATGCCAGGAGCTGTTCACAGCCGAGGAGACCAACGTTCTCATCAGGGGCGTAAAAGACAGAGAAGTGACATTGTGAGGATGGGAGAAACCCACCCAAATTAGCTTCGGTTAAACAGGCGTATAATAATTTGGGTAAAGGTGTAAGCTAGATTTATGCCTATTTTTTCACATCTTCATGGACACCACAATGATTTCCCTCGTGTGGAATATTTTTCCTTGTAATTATGTATGGTTTGCAAAAATTGGAACTGCTGCGTCTGTGTGTAGATGAGAGAAGCAAAGTGTATGCGGGTTGTGCACATGCTACATTATGGCCAAGCATGCGCCCTTAAAATAGTATCTGAATAACACGCCAGAATTGTTTTCTGGAACTGCAAAATAGCACCAGGGAACGTTTGCACCGGAACATGCCTCCTCTTTTTGCTGAACCACCCCCGGGAGCGCAAGTTCATTCCTTAATTTACCGACGTGCGTCTGTGGAGGGAAAAGTCCGCTGTGCGTCGGGTGCAGAATAGGAATGATACATGCGTCGGTGAACAAAGTCAATTGCGCTGGGTGCAAGATAGGGCCCTACATGTTTCTTCCAGTGTTACAGAGCGGCTCAGTTCACAGCAAATGCTGCTCCACACAAACTCAGTTTCTGCATGTGCTGTTTGTTTGGGTTTCCAATAATATACATTTGGGAACGCATATAAAGTCTAATGTGCTTTGTGTTTCAAAGTGTTGCACTGTTATCATTTAAATGAGTAGAGCATGTCTCAGCAGCTCATTTAACAAACTCCATCTCTGCATATCCTGTGAGAGTGGGTTGCTTATAACTTTCACCTGGAAACACAATGTGCGCTATTTCAACGGATTTGTAATTTGTAATGTAAATGATTTATAAACCAACACCACAGGAGAATACACCAATGTTTTTAAATATGCAAATTGTTGTTCTTCATGATTTCAAAATAAAAGTTTACTGTAAATAAAAGTTTTAAAATAAGAGTTTGCATGTTTTGATGTCCCCATGTTCTTGTTCAAGAAATTACACTGGCTGTAGCATTTCTATTGTAAATAATATTAAAGATTAAGTGGACATTTGAATTAAATGTTTGGTCAAAGTTAAACAAGGATTTGATCATGCTGTAAAGTGTAAGAACAACAATCACCAGGCTGTTGGCACCCTCTACAGGCTCTTGTTATAATACACAATTTACATAAGATGATTATGTTTGTATTAAGTATATTATGTAGTTTAACAGTATTGCTCAATAAAACCAAATGATTACTTGCTTTGGATACTTTATTTGAACCAATTATTATTGTAGCCGATGGTAGTACTTCCCTTTACAGATTGATAGGGGCGTGCCTTATTTCACTTGTTTTATTTGGCCTATAAAGGCAGCTGTAGATGTCTTAGGATTGTGTGTGTCTTACAGTTGGTTTCTCGTTTGGGATTTTGCGGCTGTATTTTTATTAGGGATGTCCCGATCAGGTTTTTTTGCCCTCGAGTCCGAGTCCGAGTCATTTGATTTTGAGTATCTGCCGATACCGAGTCCCGATCCGATACTTCTATAATACATAAAAAAAGAATAAAGAAGAGCGAAAAAACAGATCCAGGATGTTCCTTATTTTTTATTTAATTCACCTTATTTTAACATTCAACAACTCTGTTAACAAACAGAGCACTTCTGTGAGGTAGCTTGAACAATCAAGTAATAAATAAATTCTTCACTTTTGGACTTTAGTGCAACAGTAAATATAAAAAAAAGTCTAATATATAAACAAATAGCACCTCAACTTAAAATACCCGGTAGGCATTTAAACAAATAAAAAATAAAAGTGTCACAGTGTTTGCAAAGCCAGTAATGTGCTTTTAGGAACTGCACTCCTAACTCTTACGGCGGTTTCACACTGCACTGTTAGCAGAGCGTTTTTTTTTCGCTGCCCATGTTAACAGATTAGAGCATTAGGCCTACGCCGGTTTCACACCGCAAGCGTCAGCGGCGCGTGAGCAGCGCGTATTTTTTCCGGCGTCCATGTTATTCAATGAGTGCATTCACACCGCACGCAGAGGCGGCGTGGCAGCGCGTAGCAGGAGCAGAGCAGGAGCAGCAGTGCAGCGATCGTTTCGGCGCCGAGTCTATTTTTGCTGCGCCGCTTACGCTGAATTAAAGTGACAATGCATTGATCATGGCCAAAATACACAGCAGTTTCATCCAAAAAGCGCATTGATGATATCTATTGTGTTTTAAACAGTCAATCAAATGACCAAAAACAATTTAAAAAGAAAACAAATGTCCGTTGCCTGAACAATAAAAACAAAGGTGAACCAAAAGTTATATAAATGAAATTATTAATAAAATAAGCTTCTTGACAATTCTTTTCTCTTAAATGTATTTGAAAATGAAAAAAAGCAATGCCAACTTATCCATTATAGAGTAGCCTACTCTGTCTGTACACACGCCGCGGTTCAGCCGCGCATGACAAACGCTGCCAGTGTGAAAGTAAAACGCGCGTGTCCTGCTCCTGCTTACCATACGCACTGCTCCTGCGCTGCTTACACTCTGCTAACGCGTGCAGTGTGAAACCGGCGTAACTTTGTGCCACCGCATAACTATAGATGTGTTAAAAAATAATGAGAATATAAATATATATATCCGAGTCCTGATCGGGAGGTAACGTCCGATTCCGATCGAGTCTGAAAACACGTGATCGGGCCCGATTTCCGATCATGTGATCGGATCGGGACATCCCTAATTTTTATTATCAAAATAATCTTTAGCGTATCATCTTGTGAGCTAAGTGTATTGTCACACACCTAATAAAACAATTTCACAAAAACAAAAGTGAAAATACTGAGTGCCTAGTAAATTTGGAAAACCACTAGCCACAGAGGCTGGTGAGCAAAAGAGTTAATATCAAGCCCTGCCGGCCTACATTTTTTCTTGTTTGAGAAGCCATTTCAGTCGGATATACATCACAATAGGGAAGAAAATACTTTTGCAACTGCTGTTTTATCCCGACTTCAATTGTTTGTTTTTTTAATGTCAACATGCACTAGATGACTGTCTCCGTGTCTCACGCTCGAGACCCTGCCTTCTTTTCCATTCATCAGTGCTTCGATTCTGCAGTTACTTTTTCATTATAGCCTAGTAACCGCTGTACTATAGTACCTACAATATTAAGCATCTTTTTTAAAGAGCAAAAACACATTCTGTGTTGTAGTGTCATTCTTGTCTAATAAAGAAAAACAGCTGAGACAGAAAGAGTTCCCTTCTGATACGGTTTACTCGCAGTGTGACAACTACTGACACTTATTGGGAAAACTCTGCTTTTCTCCAAATACTGAAGAATGATGGGTTCACATGCACAGACAAATGGCTTTTCAGCCTGCCGAAACAGTTGGGGCCGACTGCTTAAGTCATACTGAAAGCAATTTTCGTCAGAATTTTTCTCCTTCAGCGCAAAGATCATCTCACTGACTCAGAAGAAGAAAATATAAAAGAAGCCTTCCTGCTCGCCGTGGAAAAAAACCCAGCAGCGGATTATTGGCGCTGACAGCTCGACAGCTGAGAATGGTGCTTCTCCCCAGCGGCTATCCTGTGAGACTAATTGAGAAGATTTCACTCTAAAAGAGCATATTTTTGGCAGCGTTTGTTTCAAAACTCTGCGCCACGAGTATGTCACATACAGGGCTTCCCTGTTCTCCACCATTCTCTCCCTGAGAGGAAGAAACAACGGAGTCGCAGGGCTGAGTGGATGGGACTGAGTGAGCTCAAGCTGGCCCATATCCTACGTGCCTCATTCTCCCTACAGCGAGGGAATCCCCTGGGTGCCCGGAAGTGCCTGCCCACAGTCGTCTCGATGAATGGTTCCTGCAGCCGGGACACCATCAATGAACTCCCTGCCAGAGACCTACCCCTTTCGTTCATGATGAACTTACCATCATGAACGGTTGTGCTGCGCATCACCCACACCATTGGTGGCGGCAGCAAAAGCTTCCCCCTGGAGGGAGCCGTCACCACAACTCTGCCCGCCCACGGCCCTGGGATGAAAATCCAAGGCTGTTCATCCCTCTAAGCCATGCAGGGCCACATCTGCCCTCTGGCCAGAGCCTACTCTGCGGCCTGTCAAGCTGGATCCACTCTCCACACGATGGCGGTCCTTCAAGTGTTTCAAGCCAAACTCCTCTGCACTATGAATGAGTCCATTCCAGACCTTGCTGCTTTCAAGGAGCTGTGCAGCGCAAAAGACCTTGCTCTGCGCCCTACTAAGACTTCGGCCCAGGCAATCAGCCATATGATGGTCAGTTTGGTGGTGCTCAAGCTCCACCCAAAGTGCCGGTCCTAGACTTCTGGGGGCCCTAAGCAACACTTTGTAAGGGTGCCCCTTTCAAAGCATTCATAAAAACCCCAAAAGGACACCCAACCCCTTAATCTGGTCTTTCAGAGCAGTTTCACTGTTAAAGAAGCAACAGTCTAAAATGACAAAGAATAGGACAAATACAATAGAAAAAAGATACAAATTAAATAAACAGATTAGCCTACTAAGCGAGAGTACCGCCAAGGTCGGACCACCTCCCATGAACATTGGTCCCTCCCCCCAGTGTGGCGGCAAGCCCCTTGCTACCCGAAGCCAGGCTTGGTAAGCCACCCCCTCAGACGTGAATCTCAAGAACGGTCTGTGATCTGGAAATGAAAGTATGCGTCCTTGAGATCCACTGATAAAAACAATCCCTGGGTCAAACCTGCAAGAGGATTTATTTCAAAGTTAACATTCTGAATGGCTGTCTTAACAGGGCATGGTTCAGACATCTCAAATCGAGGATGGGCTTGAGGCTGCTATCCTTCTTTGGAACAAGGAAGTTGCGGCTGTAAAAGCCTGACTCACCGTGGAATGTGGGAACTTAAAGAACCCTTCGTAAGCAGAGCTTGCACTTCGGCTCGGAGGACGTGAGCGTTGTGCAAGTGAACTGTAGAGTAGCCTCATCTGATTGTCTCCAAAACCCAATTTGACACAACCGGAGGCTGCCCATGCCACGGCTTGGGTGACGAGAGGCTGGAGAGAAGTGAGAGACAGGTAGTGTTGCTTTCGTCAACGAAAATTATGACTAAATATCGTCATCAACGAACCTTTATCACGTGACGCAACGTAAATGCTGGTCATGTGACGATGACTATAATTAAATGTATAATGCAATATTGTTGACAAATAAAAACGAGACTAAATGTGGTTTACAAATAAAAATTATGCTAAAATGTCTCTTGATTTTCATTGACCAAAACGAGATGAGACAAAATGTTATAACGTTATTTTATAATATTTATAATATTTAGTCACGTTATTATTATTATTTTGCAGTATTTCTGTTTCCTGTGTCTCACTTCAGGGGCTGCATCAGGTCACACTGCGCAGATGCAGGCGACGTCACTTCCTCAATCCCCATTTGCGGCATTATTTAGATATTTAGACTGCGGTGAGTTAGCGCAAACGACAACAAACAAAGTTAAGTCTGACACAGAGAAAGGGACCGATGGTCAGCCAGCCGGGGTTCGTCTTTGGGAGAAAAAGAAGAAACGACATTTGGAAAAACTTTCATTACATAGAAGTGGAAAAGAAAACAGAATGTGTTGTGGAAAAAGATGGGGAGAAATGCAGCCACAGAATCACAGGAAAAAACACCACAAACCTTAAGAGACAAGTGTGTGTACTTCTAACATGTTTGGTTGGTAAAATAAATATGTTGTAAATTCAAATCAGAGCGTCTTCCGAGACTGGAATGGATGTATTATTGAGTCTATAAGGTACCAATAATATAATAAGATAACCTTGTTTGAAATGGGTTTGGCTAAAAGAAAATTTTGGTTTTGTCTATACTACTAGGTACTTACACTATATTGACTGGGTTAAATATAATCGCATTACTAAAAAGAGACTAAAATACAATTTTTAGAATAAATGTCATCAGCTTTCATCGACTAAAACCAGACTAAAATGTCATCAGTTTTCGTCGACTAAAACTAGACGAAAATAGTCATGGATAATTCTGACTAAAATAAGACTAAAATGCTCAGACTTTTAGTCGACTGAAACTTGACTAGACCAAAAAATGTATGAATGTGACTAAAACTAATAAAAACTAAAATGACAGCTTGACACAAAGACTAGACTAAAACTAAAATTAAAACAGGCTGCCAAAAACAACACTAGAGACAGGTCACCACGCTGTGGTGGGGAGCTGATGCTCATGAAATTCAATTGTTTCATGAAATTCAATTGTTTCTAAGACCCATGCTGACAACCCCCGGAACAGCTTCCCAATATAAAGTCCTACCGTTTGGACTGTCCATAGCTCCATGCACTTTTACAAAATGTGTGGATGCAGCCCTCTCTCCCTGAGACAGATGGGAGTGCATATCCTGAATTACCTCAACAATTCTCTGCTCTTAGCCCAATCAAAGGAGGTGCTATGCGCGCATAGATCCTTGCTCCTCAGCCATTTGGTAAGTCTGGGGTTCAGGATCAATCTAAGCAAGAGTTCACTGTCCCCCAGCCAACGCATCTCGTTCCTTGGGGCAGTCTTCAACTCAGCCCACATGCAGGCCTGGATTTTGCCAGAGTGCTCACTGAAAATTCAAAGGCTAGCGGCGTATTTCAGATTCGGGGACAACTTCCCAAAAAAATGTTTCAAAAGCTACTGGCCTCATGGCAGCAGCCTCCTTGAAGAGTGACAGGCGAGAACGGAGTGTGCAAAGTGGCAGCCTCTCACAATGCTCACCGTCAGCCCCCTAAAAGGCTGACAGAGCATGTTCCGCTTCCAAACATTACACAAAGTTTGTGTGTATCCCCACCTGTAAGGAAACTAGGGCAGGGAGAAGCACACAACTTGAATGATTGTTTGTTCGTCATTATTTTCTTATATTGAGCTGTACTATATCAGGACAGACAACAATAAATAAGACAGACTGTTAAGTCTATTCATCCAATCACCGATTTCAATTTACCGAATGACGCCAGCCAGTGCCTCAAGTCAGCAAAATATGAATGCTCCTGTGCAGAATTTATATATCCTTTTTCTTTTAGTAGTAGACTTATTTGAGTGAGTTAATGACCAGAATGTAAGTTGTTTATTTCTTATCATCCTGTGACCTTTTCGATGTTTGAAAGCATATGTGTGTACTTTATTGATATTATCACAAGCTCATTGGGTTTCCATCGCGGCAATCCGCGTTAGCACCTAACCACCAAAGTTCACCATTTACGATATGTATAATTAATGCTTAAGTACCATTATAGTGTGAGTAATATCTCTGGATGGTGATTTATATTGTTATTCACTTATATTTGTGTATATTACATTATGTGTAGTTTCTTTATCTGCCATTACTGCCTATAAGGACACATTAAAATGGCGTCTTTCATATCTAATGCCATGTCTGAGCTCTCAATGCCATCTTGTGGACAAACTAAGTACTGCAACAACTTTAATAATGTAACCTGGGGTCCGTTCTTCGTACGTCGCTAACTCACTTAGCTGGATTTGATTGTTGGCGATTTGGCATGATCTTGGATTGTTTGGTTCTTCAACGCTCATCCTGGACTTGCTGTCATAGCAACATGTGCGCAAACTTAAACCTGCTCGGGAGCAGGCTTATTTCATGTTAACAGGATTAGACTGCGGCTTCATAAGCGGAGCTGATACGGGAAGTCCAGCGCAGCGCGATAGTGCACTTTCTTTCTGAGATATATCTTTTTTCTCGTGATTCGTGAGATTGTCGTTTTTTGTCGCTTTTATGTTTAAAAGACAGTTTTAGGGTTTTTTTTTTTTTTTTTTTTGGCATTTCCAAGCCACTTAAGACCCAATGTTGTAAAGCAGTGGTTTTTTTTTTCTTTTTGTTTTTTTTAGGCTATCATAATTTTTTATGAAGATCATACAATCATGACCATGCCGATTACAGATATGTCACTCAGGCTTCACTAACGTGATTAGTACCATAGACTATAGGATACCATAGGCCTCAAGGCCTCAATGAAGGGATATGTGAACAGAAAGGGGATTCACAATGTAAATGTGCTGCCCAGTTACTATTGTGATTCTTAATATTCCAGATTAGTAATATTATATCAAATAAAAAAAAAGGCAGTTGACTAAAATCTTCCATATCACAAATGTGAAAGCAAAATGGCCAGGATCTGTGCATGACTTAAGCATTTTCAGAGATTCACATTTATGCACATTATTTGAAAGTGGTAAGAAAAGTTCCACAATTAAATATCAAGCTCACTGTATTACATACACTTATGCTGATCCTAACAGAACTGCATTTTTTCATAGGTGATTATGACATGTTCCTGCCTGCAGACAGGTGTTTTATGACCCATTCCCTGACCCAAACCAGTTACAATGCAGCTCTAGCCAGGACAAGGGCACACAATGAAATGAACTTTGGCTAACTAAAGGGAAGATGTCAGTGTCTGAAAAGTCTGAGGGTTGCACACCTGACAGGGCCTGTGACATTGTTGCATGTGCCATATTACACAACATTGCCACAAAAAAACACTTTTCATTAAATGTTTAATAAAAGACAAATATGCTTAGTTCCTTGAGTTTTATTTCAATTGTTCTTTGTAAAGAAAAGCCAGTGGTCAAGGGCCTGCAACAAGAGATATTAGACACATGCCTCATGCAACAAATAAAAAGGAAAAGTTGGCTATACACTGCCCACCTGTAGGCCTATGTCTCCTCTGTCTGTGCAGACTCTTCTGTAGGCCTTTCTGTAGATGTGGAATCCTGCAACTTATATTGCAGCCATAAAGCATACAAGTATAAATGAAGTAAAGTTATTTATGCACTTGCAGGTAGGCTAGTTCCTCCATATGACAGTTATCTGAGAGGGTTTATTCACTGTCCAGTGCAATGGAAACAAATGGACATTACAAAGTCTTATACATTCTTTCCTTTGGAAAGTTAGAAAATGTCCACTTGCACATATTTCAGCCACCACTTTCTTGGGAACAGATACAAGTGTGTATTATGTAAAAGTGCACAAAAGAGGAAAACACAATGTCATTACAATGAACTACACTGGGGAAAAATGTGATCAATAACTCATGGCAAAATATTTTTACATTAACATAAGTTTATCAGTTTTCACTTTCACAAGTCAAAGCAATTCATCATTACTCAAGATTTAACAGTTGAAATGACTATACGGCCTTAATATAATGCAGCAAAAATTATTTTACAGTGTAGGCTACTAAGATCTTTTCTATTTTTTTCTCAGCCTTTTTCTTGGTTGCTTTTATAAACAGACAACCATTTATTTAACAGTGCCTTTTATAAAAGAGACTATAATATAACTAAAAATTACCATTATGTAGAATATTTTTGTACTTCACTTTTATTAGTTCCCATGTTCTAGTGTGGTGACTCTGACATTACAATGCACAAAGTAATTATTCAATTATTAAAATACAAAAATATAGGCTATTAAGTGATAAAAACATCTAACATGGCCACTTCTAACGGATTTAAATTGTCTGCTTTTGCCAGCCCTCTCTCCTGGCTTTTGCAGACTTTGAGGTGTTCCCTGGCGTTTTGATTTAACATTAAAATTCCGAATAAACTTCGACTATTAGTTCTTGCTCTGCTGAGGAGAAAAACTGAGCGCT
This sequence comes from Squalius cephalus, assembly GCF_949319135.1. Taxonomy (NCBI): domain Eukaryota; kingdom Metazoa; phylum Chordata; class Actinopteri; order Cypriniformes; family Leuciscidae; genus Squalius; species Squalius cephalus. The sequence continues at coordinate 39,835,965 of NC_137127.1, read as the reverse complement.
CTCTTTGGCCACACTGAGCAGCCAATAGCAGCGTTGCTGATCAATGTTTCTACTATCGATACATATCCCCTTTTTAACCAGCGCATGAACGCGCAGTTATCTCAGATAACTCAATCCAGCGATACTAATCATATCCGGCAAGTGTGTTCGAAGAACCGAGTTAGCCAGATCATGATTCGCACGATGAGATCATCTTGGATGTGTCATTTGATCTCGGATGTAATAAGCAACGTACGAAGAACGGGCCCCTGGATTATTGCATATATGAATGTTATTGATTTATTTGTATATCTAATATTTATTTTTATTATTTGATATTTCAGACCACTCACTGTTACCATTCAAACTGAATTATCAGTAAACTTCAAACTCTGGTTCGTATGTGTTCTTGCTGAAACACCAGTGTGGATACAAACCCACCTGTTCCAGCACAAATACAGTCCTTACATAAATCTCCAAAACACAGACAGAGCACTTGCTGAGGCACAGAAGCTAACGCTGTTCATTCCGGATGTGCTTTTATCCTTTCCTGGTCGTGACATCACCCGTCTGTGACGTTCACTCTCGCCATTGGACTAGTTGACACGTGCTTCAGACGCAATCGCACGGGGGCATTCCCAAAGCATCATTGACACAGCGCAACAGATATTTTCCTAATTCTGAGTATCTGAATTGTTGTGTAGCCTAGTCCACTGCTAGTGTACATATAGAATTTATTTCAAATGTACTTTACTCTTTCTCCGCCAGACTGAATTTTACAGATATCCATGTTTTCAATAGGGGGCGCTATTATGCATCTTCTGAAAGAGTACAGAATCTCCGGATCGAAACACAGGGGAATGAGAAGCAGAATCAAGTGATGGAAGATTGCTTATGCAAATGTAAAACAACAGCATTTAAATCAAAACTCCCAAACATTACCGAATTAAATGTCAACCCAGGAAGGGTTAACAACTGTGAAGCTGTGGGGGTGTTGATGGACTCGATCTACTTAATTTATGTTTTGATCATTGTTCCAAATCCCATCCGGATGTAGTATTTGACAAAATTATTTATTTTTTTGTTTGTTTGTTCAAATGTTGATAAAAAAAAGTATGTATGAAGCTAGAATTGTTCTTTTAAAAACAGTACAGTTAAAAGTATATTTCAAGTATAAAAAAAATAAAAATACCTAATTGGAACATAGTAGTATACTTAAAGTGCAACAATAATATATATAGTAAATTAAGTATAATTTTATGTTCACTTAAAGAAAACAAACAATTATACTTGCAGTATAAAACTACTAAACTAGTTTACTGAGAGTATACTTAAAAGTGTCCTTTCATAAACTAAAAAAAGTATTAAAATAGTAAACTACTATTATTCTTATAAATTCACTTGTAGTACAGATGCAGTACAAATGAGAAACATAGATGTGAACTAGTTGTGCACTTAAAGTTTGCTACTGTAACACATATAATACACTTAAATGTATATTTTATATACTAAAAAGTCAGCCAATTTAGTCCCAAACCATATTGAAATAGAACACTTACAAGTTTACAACTAGTACATTGATATTGTATACTTACTACATAAAGTATACTTAAAAATATACTTGAACATTACTTAAGTATACTTCATAAAATGTATACTTCATAAAAAAAAATTAAAAAAAACCTTGATGTATACTTTTTCATAAGGGAAACTATTTGAAAAATGTCGAATGAATTCTTGAAACTGTAGAAAACTAAAGATGATCCCTAAAATAATGGAAATTTCACATTTATTTTGGATGAATACACTTTTGCTAAAAAAGCCTGTTGTTTTAATCCATAAATTGTAGATTACTTACAGTTATATTGACTGGCATATGCTTCTTCTTTGTTCGGTGCCGGTATCTTTATATTGGCATATTACTCCTGAAAATGAGCAAACAACTTAAGCATTATAGTGAGCAACCCACAGAAAGTCCAAAGTGCAAAGTTAATTTGTAACATGATCTATATGGCACATATATATGTTTACTCACATGTAAATTTGCTAGTGATATCAAATCTACAAGAAATAATTTCTACTACTTCTCAACACCATAACTATCTATTTGAACACTTGCTTATTATAAAACAAAATAATGATTGATTAAAGAGTACTTTGGCTCAGTGCTCATTTGACTGCCTACTATCAGAATCTGGATGGTAAACTTGAAAGTGAGGGCAATGAGGGAATGACAGATCACATGAGGGAATGAGAGTTCATGAGGGAAAAGTTATTTAAGTTAGATTTTAGACTCATAGATCCATTTGAGAAAGGTTAAAGAAACTTATCTCTGTTTGAAGCATATGGTCAAAAATACAAATTTCACTGTAATGACTGAATAATCAAACCATTATTCAAGGCAGTGGGATAGGGGGTTTCACAACATATATATATTTTTTATTTTAAAGCATACATAGACAGTAGAATAATTCAGATAATAATATAGATAATGCGATGAATGCAGTTTGAATGCTGTTTTTTAGAAAACTACAGTTTATCCCTAAAATAATGGAAATTTCACTTTTATTTTGAATGAATACACTCTTGTTAAAAAAGCCTGTTGTTTTAATCCATAAACTGCAGATTACTTACGGTTATATTGACTGGCATAATATGCTTCTTCTTTGTTCTGTGCGGATATCTTTATCTTGGCATATTACTCCTGAAAATGAGCAAATAACTTTATCATTACGCCTTATTGAATGTTATCATTTGAAATGTAGTGAGCAACCCACAGAAAGTCTAAAGTGCAAAGTTTATTTGTAGCATGATCTATATATGGTAAACTTGAAAATGAGGGCAATGAGGGAATGAAAGATCACATGAGGGAATGAGAGTTCATGAGGGAAAGTTAGTTAAGTTAGATTTTAGACTCATAGATCCATTTGAGAAAGGTTAAAGAAACGTATCTCTGTTTGAACCATGTGGTCAAAACTACATATTTCACTGTAATGACTGAATAATCAAACCATTATTCAAGGCAGTGGGATAGGGGGTTTCACAACATAATTTTTATTTTAAAGCATGCATAGACAGTAGAATAATTCAGTATTTATTATTCCATTAAAGATCATGTGATGAATGCAGTTTGAATGCTGTTTAAATGAAAAACAAGCACTTCAATATCTTTTTTATACATTTTATATATTTTTAATATTTTCTTGATATTACAATCAATTTTTTTATATTATTTGTAAGTGATCAACATCAAATGCAAATGTCTGCTGCAGCACTTGACACACAGATATCGAACTGTTAAAAATACAGATAGAGTGAATATCAGAACAACTGCAAACAATGTAACTGCAACATCTACTGAGTAATAGGAGTACCAAGGCAGTTTGTAGGACTCTGTACAGAGGTGAGCAGCACCTTTGTGTCTCATTACAAACTCAATCCAGAAGAGGGCGCTGTCCAAAGGTTTAACTGGCTTATCTCTACGCAGGTGAGAGAGTCTCTGCATACTCAGTCTGTAAGATGGTTCATTGATTACTTCCTGTATGGCTGCATGCAGTGTGTTCTTGTTTAAAATTGAGATGGAGAGTATCTTGGCTCCTCCTTTGTCTTGTAAATGAAGAAGAGTGTCATGCTGGTCAAAAAAGAATGGAATTCCAACCACTGGAATACCATGGTACAAAGCTTCTTGAACCCCATTGGTTCCGCCATGTGCAATAAAAACTTTAGTCTTTGGATGCCCTAGAAGATCGTTCTGTGGCATCCAGTCAACCAGTAATGTGTTGTTCCCCAAAGTAGATGGTCTCTTTCCAGTTTATCTCCAAATTACCGTTTGCGGCAGCCGAGCAAAAGCAGTAGCTATTTCTGCTGTTAAATCATCTGGTAGATCATCCGCTTGTCTGAAGTTTAAAATCATTGGTTACCCATAAGCCAATCAAATAACGTTTGGTTATGACGTGTGTTATGCGCAGGCTCAGCCGCATCTAACTTCCACTGTAAACACATGTATGATGCGAAAACAAAACCATCGAGTGAAATACCGGAGTGAACATGGCTGTGAACGACTTTTGCAGATTATGTGAAGTAAGTAAATCTACGCATCCACGGTACAATCAGCGTCTACGTCACGGCTCTCAGCCCGCCCTCTGTTCGTTGATTGGCCGGCTGTTTTGAGGCCGGAGGAAAGCGGGGAGATAGGTCGCTATCTCAGACTGAGTACAGAAGCAAACTGAAATTGAGCGGAAGTAAGAAGTCTGACGTAGTCAGGCTAAGAGAGAACCAAAAAAGATTACAACTGTTATCCAAGGAGAGACAGAACCATGTTCTTAGAAAATTATGTCATCTTGGCGGTAAATGATAAAATAAATGGATTACATAAATTTGGACAATATTATGTTATTATATGTTGTCGACACTGTGCAGTAGAGATGAAATGGTTTGAAAGGGACATTTTTTTTTTCATCCAGGACCTGTACTCTTTCAGAGTGAGGAGACAGAATCATTGCAAAAATGATTTTGCGAGAGAGCGCAATGTTCCCTTTCGAGGGATAAACCAGCCTGACCTTGATTTAGCAGGTTAGGTTCTTCCATTTTGCCATAATTGATGTGAACAGTCTATAGTCAGTCTATAGTAATTTAGTATATTTTAATTTAGTAATAACCTCGTTCACTTCATCTGCTGTTATTTTTGCTATCAATTAGGGCTGGGCGATAAATCAATTTTATCAGTTAACTCGAATTTGACGTTTAGGGCGATTTGTTTTTAATGCAAATCGTTTTTCTCTTTAACTTCCACCACCGACGCTCCCCTCAGGCTTCCGTAGTTCAGAGTGAGCCCAGCCCTCGCCCCGCTTTCCTTACAGCCACACAACAACATGGCAGTTAAAGGGATAGTTCGGCCAAAAATTATATTTAACCCATGATTTACTCACCCTCAAGCCGTTCGAGATGCATATGTCAATCATTTTTCAGACGAACACATTTTCAGTTATTTTAGAAAATGTCTTAGATCTTTCAGTGGTTATAATGTGAAGCTATGGGGTCCACCTCCTTCAAGTCCCAAAATGTGCATGCATCCTTCACAAAAGTAATCCATCCGGCTCCAGGGGGATAAACGAAGGCCTTCTGAGGGTAATCCGTGCGGTTTTGTCGTAAAAATATACATATTTAAAACTTTATAAATTAAAATATCTTGCTTCCGGCAACGGTCGACGCGCGTTCACGCCAGATGGATGCCGGTGTATGACGTAGGACGTAGCGTAGGAAGCGTCGTGACGTAGAACGAAGTACAGCTAAATCAAACGCTACGTCATACGCCGGCATCCATCTGCCATCCATATTTCCAATTAGAAATATTTTCTAATTGTATCCCTATGACAAGAAAGGGCCCCGGTGGAAAGCAATCATTGATTCAGTGGCAAAATATATAGCAAGAGATATGGTGCCCATATACACCGTGGAAAAGCCAGAGTTTATTAACATGCTTAAAGTTCTCAACCCCAGGTATGTGCTACCAAGCCGCAAATATTTTGCCGAAGTTGCCTTGCCTCGCCTGTACAACAGTACTTGTGAAAAGATCGCTAGAGAGCTGGAGGGGGTGTCGTTTTACTCCGCCACAACGGACCTGTGGTCCAGTCGAACGATGCAGCCCTATATGAGTTTGACTGTGCATTTTATTGACAACTGGACTTCAAACATCTGCCTTCAAACATCTTACTTTCCCGATGACCATAAAGGTGAAATAATTGCACAGGGGCTAAAAGATGCTCTGACCTCTGAACTCACCTATATGACAACAGACAGCGGCACCAACATAATAAAAGCTCTGAGAGACAATGAGTGGCCCAACCTCCAGTGCTTTGGACATAAACTGCACAACATGTTAGAGTCTAATGGCTATGCATTCAAGTGATGTTGATTTTTTTACGCATTAACAGCCCAATTAATGCATGTTGTAATTAATGCAATCAATACATATTTCCACAAAATGTACATGTATGATTAATCATAATGGTATATATGGTGGTGTGTGTGTGTGTGTGTGTTAGGGGTGTCAAAATTAATCGTTTCTACGGTGCATCGCGATGCAGACGAGGACGATTCGGTTTCGGTTCAGTAATAGCCCATAACCGGTTATAATGCACTGACGCATTTCTGACGTCAGCACCGCGTGCTTCTTAGTCGCGGCATACAATGGCAGAGGGAGGCGAAACGCCAGAGCGTGCAATAAAAAATGCTCCAACCACTTTAAAAGCCGACATTTGGGCACATTTTGGCTTTTATCAACAACACGGTAAGCCCGACCTTGACAAGACATACGCTGTGTGCAAATCATGTCACGCAAAAATAAAATATGCCGGAGGTAATACCACCAACATGAGAAATCACGTCAGTCGTTTTCACCCCGAGCTGCAAACGCCTGTCAGTGCCATTGTGGATCCAGCTCAGCCAAAAATTTATCAACTTATATCAACATTGCCGCCAAACTCAGTGAGAGGGCAGAGAATTACCAGAGCAGTGGCATCTTTTATTGCAAAGGATATACGGCCCTTTTCTGTAGTGGAAAACCCCGGGTTTCGCTACCTGTTAACAACACTGCCCTACAAAGGCAAAAGACCTTAAGTCGCTAGAGTGTGGAACTGAGAAAAATGACTTTAAAGATTTTTAGTTGTCCCGCCAAATTAATTATAGGTAGGACACTGGAAATCTGGCAAATAGATGTTTTAGTAATGGAAATTATATACATAAAAAAATCTTGAGCTCAAACTTGACTTTTGACCACTATTTTAAAGTTACTGTACTCTGCCTTTGTATTGTCAGCAAAAAGTGAGAAGTCATGCCAAGGCAAAAGGCAGTAACTTCCACATTATCAATATTTAGTTGCTGATCACCATTAACAAAATCATTATAGTACACATCTGTATAAAATCTAGTGATCATGGCATTTATTTTGTATGATTTACAATTATTTATAGCCATCTACTTATTGCTATCCTGTGCTTTGGTTGCATTCTGATGGCATTATTAATACATTTGACATGACAAAATACCTCCTATTAGTCCAGCGTTGACTCGACCGCGTTTAGGGCGGGGCTGAAGGCGAAGTTTTGGCACTCTGTCAGCTAGTTTGCCGAGCTTTAATTCTTGGTTGTATTCATCTGATACGGCAATGTGTAACGTTTTTCTGTCAACTCTGCATAATCCTTCGCGATCGATATCGCACGTTTGTCGATGGAGCAGACCATACTAAATGTTCTGACCGCTCTGAGGACATCAGAAGTTAGAGCGACTGATGGCAGCTGTACAAAGTACACAGGCTACACCGTAATTTTAATTTTAATGGACATTAAAACAAAGGCAGATAACCGTACAATCTGGTAGGTAGCATTATTTGATTGAACACTGGCACAGTAACTTCATATTGACGCGCGGCTAAACAAAGGCAGAACACCGTAACTCGTAATTTGAGCGTTCCAAAACAAAGCCAAAGAGCGGTAACTGATGTTACGGTGTTCTGCCTTGGTTTCTCATGGGCTTTTGGAAGTTACTGTTAAGACAAATCATTATTTTCTCGAAAAAAAACCGGAATTGATTCAAGATACTTATCCACATGATAAAGAAGGTCTTGAATGTGCCAAAAATATAAATAACTCATTTTCGACCAAATACGAAGTTACGGTCTTTTGCCTTTGCACGGCAGAACACTGGAGCCGTGATATAAGCTCCCCTCTCGCAGCCACTTTTCAGAAAAAGTTATCCCGGAACTCTACCTCGAAACCAAAGCCCAGGTAATGGCGTCAATGAGCCAAGCTCATCGAGTTGCAATAACGTGTGATTCCTGGACTTCGGTCGCGACAGAGTCATATGTGACAATAACGGCACATTACATTAGCGCTGACTGGAAGATTTTGTCTCATGTGCTGCAAACGAGAGCCGTTTATGAGTCTCACACGGGTGCTCATCTGGCAGAGCTACTGTCTCATGTCGTGGATGAATGGCAGTTATCACATAAGGATGTAGTCCTTGTAACAGATAATGCGTCGAACATGATCGCTGCAGCTCAACTCGGAACATTCCCTCACGTAACATGCTTCGCGCATATGCTGAATCTGGCATCCCAGCGCGCGCTTAAAGTGGGCGCGCTCTCCAGGCTTTTGGGCAGAATCCGACGAATTTCAACATTCTTTCATCGCAGCACCACAGCGAGCCACTGTCTAAAAGTGAAACAGCAATGTCTTGGCCTGAAAAATCATAAACTGATAACTGATGTTGCAACAAGGTGGAACAGTGCATACGACATGGTCGAGAGGTTCCTGGAACAACAACCTGCAATTTGTGCCACCTTGCTGTCACCAGAAGTCAGAAAAGGAGAGACAGATCTGTGCACTCTTACTGAAACAGATGTAACAAATGCAGAGGATGCTGTGAGGGCATTAAAGCCAATGAAGGATGCAACAACACTGATGTCAGAAGAGCGCAATCCGACAGTTTCCCTCGTTGCTCCTCTACATGCGCAACTCCTCCAGAATATGTCAGACACCAACGGAGACTCGCACATGATCCATGAGATCAAGAATGCAATCAGAACAGATCTCCTGAAGAGGTACAACAGTGAGTCACAGAAGAGGATCCTTCATACAGCCTCTGCCCTGGATCCCCGATTTAAGGGAATGCCTTTTCTCACAGAAGAGGAGAGATCGGAGGTATACAGAGCACTGACAGAGGAGGCTGCATCCTTGGAGGTAATTCTATCATGTTTCTTGTACAAAAGGCTATATAAAATTAAAAGCTCATAATATTAATAGTAGGTAAAATTTGTTCAAATGTTAAGTAATTTAAATTTATTTATTATTATTTTTATTTATTTTTATTAAAACGGAAAAAATTATAATCCTCATATATTATGTGAGCTGTTGTATTGGCTGACTGCACTGCCACTGTCCTAGTTTAATTGTATTTTCAAATATGTTGTTCAAACACAGGGTACACCTAGAATGACAGAAGTGGATGAAGCACCCGAGGGAACAGGAGAAGAAACCTCCATGGAGGACAGGCCCTCTGCTGCTCCCAAACGAAAGGCCTCATCGCTGCTTGTGAGTTTGCTGGGACAGTCTTTCACTGACACTGAAGGTACAGTAGAACCCAAGACCCCCTATGTCCTTGCTAAGGAGGAAATGGAGGCATACTGTAAAGCTCCATCTCTGCCTCTCACTGAGGACCCTTTGAACTGGTGGTGTGTCCATGAGGTCATGTTTCCTCTCCTCTCTCGGCTGTCAAAGCGATACTTGTGTATCCCAGGCACAAGCGTGTCTGCAGAGCGAGTTTTCTCCACAGCAGGAGATGTGGTCACTGCTAAAAGAAGCACTCTTAAACCAGAGCATGTGGACCAGTTAGTGTTCTTAAAGAAAAACTTACAAATTCCTACATGCTGAGCAGTTTGTGATGTTTCAGGAAGTTCCAGTGCCCACTGCCCAGTGCTGTTATTTTGTTTTCTTTTATTTTGTGTATTAAAAAACACTGCTGAAGTGCAGATTTAGTTTTTTGTATATTGATTATATTCAAGTAGGTTTGGCCTCTTGTTTATTTTGGTTTGTAATTTAATTTCATGTATACATTTGTCAATATTTAAATGTTTTGCAAGAAAGTACACTGCACTATATAAGTATTTAAGTACACTCCCTGCATTATGCACTTTTAGTTCTTACATTTGTGTGTTCTAATCTAATGCTGCTGTTGTCTTCTGTGCCCAGACTTGAGTTTTATTTAATGTTTGATACATTCAAGAAGCGTGTTTCAGGTAAAATTAAAGGTTCAGTTCATATATCTGACTGCTTGTATTTATTGACAAAATTGTATACATGTGAAGCAAAATTGAAAAATAAGGATGCAGTGCATCATCAATGCATCGTGATGCATCGAGATAATCGAATCGAACTGAATCGATGACTTGATAATCGTAATCGAACCGAACCGTGAGACCAGTGTAGGTTCACACCTCTAGTGTGTGTGTGTGTGTGTGTGCGTGCGCGTGCGCGTGCGTGCATATGTGTATGCCCTTAGACTTGTTTTGACACTGACCAATAGTGGCACTAAAAATTTTTTTCTTTGTGTTTTCTTTCTTTCTTTATTGTACAGAGAATGGTGTGAAGGACCCACAAATCGATAATGCCATTGGGGTTTGTAAAAAGGTGGTTGCTGCCTTTTCCTATAGTTATAAGAAAAGACAAGAGATGGGTGAAGTACAGGCTGAGCTTGGTCTACCCACTCATCAGCTGGTAACGGAGTCCCCGACCAGATGGTGTTCACGTCCAAGAATTATAGAGAGATTTCTCGAACAGGAGAAGGCCATAGTCCATGTCCTGGGGTCCAACAAGAAAAGTCGTCATCTTGCCCACTTGGCAAAATATTGAGGTTTTAGAGTCCGTAAATAAAGCTGTCAAGCCACTCCAAGAATTTACAGACGCCCTTATGCAGACGAGGCTTATGTCAGTGTCTCCTACATTAAACCGGTGCTGCATTTGTTCAAAACAAATCTCCTACAGCCAGAGGAAGACACCGAACTCACTAAAACAATAAAAATAATCAATGCAGTACCTTGATGACAAATAAAGCGACCCTGTGAAGAATGAACTCTTGGACATGTCCTCACTGATGGACCCCAGGTTCCGTACAACCTACATTGACCCAGACAAGGTGGAACAAGTCAAGAAAAGAGCTGTCACTGAGCTGATGTCTCTGCCTGCTGAAAAAAGTACACCACAGCAGCCTGGTCCAGCTGTGCAGGTGTGCCAAGGAGAAGCACAGCCTCCGCCCAATAAGAAAATGACTTTAGCTGCTTTCTTCAAGAAGAATGTGCCAGATCCATCTTCTCACCAATCGGAGGCAGTGAAAGTAGAGACAGAGCTGGAAACCTACATACTTACCCCTGAGGTAGACCCAGACACTGATCCACTTCAGTGGTGGAAACGTCACGAACCAAACTTCCCAAGGCTCAGTAATCTGGCCAAAAAACACTTGTCTGTACTGCTACAAGAGCCCCATCAGAGAGGCTTTTCAGTGTGGGAGGGGGCTTTGTTACATGTAACCGGGCATGCCTCAAGCCAGAGGTAGTAGCCAGGCTTGTCTTCCTGGCTAAAAATGCATAAAGAAGAATGCTGAAACTAAAGTAATGGATGCAGATGTTTCATTTTGTTTATAATTTCAGGGATTCAGGAAAACTGTTTAAAGCTGTGTTTGCACTTTATAAATACCACTAGGGGTGGGCGATATGGCAAAAATATCATATCACGATTTTTTTCAGAAAAATCGCGATTCACGATTTTATCACGATTCTTTTTTTATGTTGGTTTTACTATTTTCTGACTGAGCATTACAGCCAAACTAATATCCATATTTTAAAAACAAAGCCTTAGGTAACAAAATATAAAATAAAAAAGAATGGCAGACAGGGGCGAAGATAAAAATATTTGTCATTATTTTCTTTGTTATTAAATATTAAGATCAAAGATACACATTATACACAACTTAATATACAAATTAAATAAACAGTGCTTTATTTTTCAGCTACAGTAGGTGTATTTAGCAGTAGCACTGAAGAAAGTAATTAAATGAACAAATATGAAAATAAAACAAAACATAGTTCACTGTATAAATTATACATTGATACTTATTAAAGCTACTATTAAAATTATCAGTCAAGAGCAGTGAGTGATTTTCTCTTTGCATTTTGTTTTTTTATTAACATTAAAGGGATAGTTCTCCTATAAATTCAAATTGTCATAATTTACTCTCTCAAGTTGTTTTAAACTCGAATAACTCGTTTCTTTCTTCTGTTGAAAATAAAAGTTACTGAGCCACATTCTTCAAAATATTAATATTAGGAAAATATTAGAAGGAAATTAATACAGGTTTGGACCAACATTAGAGTGCATAAATAATGAGATAATTTTTATTTTTGGGTGAACTATCCCTTTAAGGACAAGCGGCAGCGTGTTTACTATTCAGCTACTGTCTCTTTAAGAGCTGCGCGCGACGCGTCTAATACACGCATTTGACAAGCAGATTTTCTCTCAAATTTCTCAAGTTTGCTTTCACTTTAGACATAACCGACTTTATGTAAACCTTGTGTGTATTTGACAGTATTAGCACAATAAGACTCGAAAGATAACTTAGTCCAGTATCCAGGCTTTTAGTGCATGTGAGCTTCACATGTAACTTAACGTATGCACTGAGAAACGCGCATCAGCACGCGAATTAAATGTTTAACCGACAAGTCATTATTGCACATGCAAATTATGAACTTTTGTGAACGGCAGTGTCCCGTTCCGCTGCGTAAACTTTTTATGTGAATATACGTCGCGTTGTTCAGTGGGACAGAGGCGCCAGAACAGCAACTGGTAGATGCACGATACTACGATATTTCTTAAAAAGCAGAACGTGGAGACATTTTAATCGTCCACGATTAAAAATCGTCATATCGCACACCCCTAAATACCACTGTTAAAAGTATGTATTTTTGTAATACATCTAATTTTGTCTTTTTTTTTTTTTTTTTTTTTTTTTTTACATTTATTTGACCAAAAGTGATTTATCAAAGAGGGACACACAATTTTATTTTTTATTTACATTTTAAGTTATTCTGAAGGTGCTTTGTGTCACTGTAAGTTTGAAGTTATTAGAAAACTGATAAGCTAGGCTAGGCTACATTGTCACTGTTTACAACAAGCGTGCCGCACAAGCCCTGAAAAGTGAAGCCAAAACGTCTCGATCGCCCCCCGGTGACTGGTCCTAGTATAGGTCATAAGCCCCTCCTCCCCGTGTTATTCAACGGGACGCGAGACCAACTAAACAATTAAATTACACTTCAAATATCTTTTTTCCAAAGGTGGTTTCTTTCATTTGCTGTCGTTTTCATCACGCTGATGTAAGTTCAAGTGTCTGTTTCAAAAATAAGTTGTTTTTTAGTTAGTTACGTGATGCGGTGGAGTAACGTCATGATTGACAGCTGTGATTGACAGGTTCTCCGAGCGAAGTAGTCACTGAAGCACCAACGGACATTTTTTTCGGGATCTTCGGAGGACTGAGGAGATTGTATTTACTTTATTTTAACAAGCCTCTTGTCGTACTGCAATCAATTTTTTAAAAAGTGTGCAGAATGCACTTTCCCTGCGAGAGTGAGGGCGGAGCGTTGATTTCGCGGCTTTACTTCCTGCTCACGACTGCGCAGGTCTGGTCCCGAAATCGCTACTGCGCAGACTCAAGTTCCAATATGTCAGCGCCATATCGGGACTCTGGCGGCTTCAGTTCTCATCAATGGAAGAGAGCGAAGGGGCGTCGTCCATCTTTTTTTACAGTCTATGGTTTACAATGACAGGGCCTACCATCTCATTTACAAGCATGTGTTGAGGCTTGTTTCCTGTTACACTTATGCCCCAAGGGGAAATTTAGATTAAACTGCATAAGGGACAATCAGTGTCCTCAATTGGGTCCTTTCTGCCCTTATGTTCTCTTTCTAACAATTTCCTAGTTCTGGCATTAAACTGTAGGTGCAGGCTGACAGGTCTTAAGCTTATTGGTAGCAATCATGTCATTACATAGCACAGCTGATTGGTTGCTGTTGCATCAGCGGCTAATGAGCTTGCTGCTCAAACATTGAAATACTTGGCATTGTTTGCTGTTAACAGTCTGCACCATGCTTTCAGCTTTCATATATGGCCATGTAAACATGTTCACTATAAAAAAATAAAAAAAAAAACTCAAACACAGCCAGCCATCTAAAAAAGGGATTCTTTATGTCCGACCGCTTATAAGCAAGACGCAGCGTTAACACCTGAGGTTTCCATTTGTGGGTAGGTGTGTGAACAAAATTTAGACAGCAAAAAAACACAAAAAGGAAACATGGTCCAATAAATGTACAGAAATGTTCCCAAAAATAAACCAAAGTATACAAACAATCTGTAAGAATACTTCAATCTGGAATAAACAACACCAGTGGCTTTTTATGCTTTCTGGATAAAAAAACAAAGCACAAAAACATTATTAAAGATACATTCTCATAAGCCACACACACTTATAAGATTAGAAGACATTTTACACTCTTCACATTACCAGTGACATTACTATTCATTTCCATCTCAACCCTCTAAGCGCCAAAGTCGCAAAATTGCGACAAGACGTCATACTTAATAAAACAGGCTGTAGATCCTAATATGGTGTTATATCTCATTTGTATTCCCTACCACTAGATGGCAGACATGTAATACTTCGATTCAAGACCAAAATGACGTCATGTTCCTATTCAAAGTGTTGGAGGAAACAGCAGAGCAAGTGAGCGATCGTGTCATTGATGCGGAAGCAGTTCAGTTCAGAGCGTCTGAGTAAATTGTGAGATTTGTGAGAGAAAATAGCTAATAAAAACTTGTACTGTGGTCCGTGAGGATGTGTTCAAATGTTATTCGCCGATTCTGACTCTGAAGAGGAATATTTGCCTTTTGGAAATGACGATCGGCCGTCTAATGATCGCGCTTCTCCCGGTACATCTTTGCCGCGCAATGGTGCCGCCCGCGCTTCTCCCGGTACATCTTTGCCGCGCAATGGTGCCGCCCGCGCTTCTCCCAGTACATCTTTGCCGCGCAATGGTGCCGCGCGTGCATCTCCCGGTACATCTTTGCCGCGCAACGTGCGGCGCACGCATCTCCCGGTACATCTTTGCCGCGCAATGGTGCCGCCGTGCAAGGTGCGAGTGTTCACGAAGCACAAACAGATCATTTTGACCATTTGCCCAACGGGGATAGGGGTGGCAGGGGTGGACGTAAGCTTAGTGTACTCTTTTCCTGATCATTTGGAATGAGGATAAAAAGAAAAAGAAAAAAAAAACACTCTATATATTTTTTTTCCTGAATATTACTGATGAACTGATCCAAAAGTAGGCTACTGTTCACATGTGTTTTACTACTAAAGTATTGTAATATAGTAATAATTTAGTACTTTCTCCTATTTTATTGTTGGTTTCCTCTTATGTAAATCAATTCCAACATCAATTCAATATCTACTATTTCCTGAATATTACTGATCAAAAAGTAGGCTACTGTTCACATGCGTTTTACTATATAGTATAGTAATACCGGTAATTTAGTACTTTCTCCTGTTATTGTTGGTTTCCTCTTTTCTCATCATTTGGAATGAGGATAAATAAAAATAAAAACATGCAAATAAGTTCAAACATCAGTTCAATATCTACCCAGCAAGCAATTTCGCGTCTAATAGACGTCTAATAGCCGTCTAAACACAGCCCAGACGTCTAGGCTAAATCGAGGCTAATTTTGGGCTGTCAGTGAAAATCTAATAGACGTCTAAACATAGCCCAAGAATAGACAGCTATTAAATGACTACATATATACGTCTAATAGACGTCTAACCATAGCCCAAGAATAGACAATCAGACAGCTATTGAACGACTATATTTATACGTCCAATAGACGTCTAACCATAGCCCAAGAATAGACAGCTATTGAACGACTATATTTATACGTCCAATAGACGTCTAACCATAGCCCAAGAATAGACAGCTATTGAACGACTATATTTATACGTCCAATAGACGTCTAACCATAGCCCAAGAATAGACTAGTCATCAATTAGACCACTATTAAACGACTACATATATACGTCTAATAGACAGGCAATATGGGTCTAGGCTAAAACAAGGCTGATTTTGGGCTGTCAGTGAAAATCTAATAGACGTCTAACCATAGCCCAAGAATAGACTAGTCATCAATTACACTACATATACATGTAATAGACAACAAAATGAGGCATAAGGATTATTTTCACTCAAATATAACAGGTTCTCATAAATGAAAATCCATCCAAGCTAATTGAATATAAAGGGATTTATTTTGAACAATTATATAGACAACATTCAAACATAAAAATGAACAAATAAAACATTTGAAAAATATGTAAAACAAATAAAGATATTAAATTTTTTAATTAACAACTGTTTATTTAGATCCATAACCCCCACCCCCTGCCCTCCCTGGAGCTTGTTTGAAATGATTTGAAATAACGTTTTTTATTTCACATTACGTAGCTGATGGACAGCTGGTCATCACTGCGTCTGCCAAATGAGAAAAAGGAAAGAATTATTGCTCAAGAAAAGCATTGTTGACAGTCATTTAACTAATTACAGTCAATCACTTTTGCTAGGATGCACACTAGAGCTGGCCAATATAGAGTTAACAGAATATAGATTGAGACTATATAATTTATATCAATAGACAATAATTTATATCAATATTATAAATATATCATCTTGGATGCCCATAAGGTGAGCTAAAACATATCAAAATTTAATTTCAAAGTGAACTATCACTATAAATCATTCTTTATCACTTACTCATATAACTCTAATAAACATAAAAAGATACTTATAGGCGTAGTTCACTTAAAAAAAAATCATGTAAGCATTTACTCACTTTCACTTGGTTCCAAACCTGTATATGTCTATGTATATTTCTTCTGTTGAACACACACAAAAAATATATATTTTGATGAATGTTGGTAACAAGACATTTAATGGTAGTCATTGACAAGTACTTTGTTGACTGATTGCAGGATAATTTGCAATAAACAGTGTCTAAATCAAATAAAGTGGATTACATCACTCCAGTTCTGAGGTTTTTACACTGGCTATCTGTCTGTCAAAAAATTAATATAAAAAAAAAACTACAGTTGGTTATTAAAGTAACATTTTAAGGCCAAAGTAAATTTCTAATCTTCTGATGCACTGAACCATCCAGAGCAGACCTCTCAGGACATCTGGGACAGTAGCCAGCTACTTTTATATCTCCAAAGTCAAAACAAAACATGGAGAAGCAGCATTCAGATTTATATCTGAAACAAATTCACTGAAAACTGAATGTATGCTGCATATTTTAATTATTTACAAACAAGACTTTATGTTTTTTTTCTTTTCATGTTGCACTATGCTGCTGTTAAATTTTATAAAGTACTTAAAAAATTTGCTTTAAATCAACTGTAATTTAAAAACCAAAATATACTGGTATCTTATTAATAATAAAAAAATAGTAATGATAAGTTTCATAGTTTCATGCTTACCACATTCATTGAATTTAGATACATTTGCAATAACACGTGCAGGTAACGTTAACTTTTTGGAGAGAAATAGTACTCTGCAATGTTAATGTTGAAATGTCACGGTTCCTACACATTATAACAACTAACTAATTTAAACAATGAACATATCAAAAATAACACGCATACTTACAAGATCGAAGTATAAATGTTCAGATTTTCACTCAGACCGTTGCTCTCCGACAGCTGCCTCGTGTAAAATAAAATGGCGGAAATGTTTTCGCGAAATTTGGCCAAAGTGATCCAATGCCAGTAGTCCCAGTAGACATGTCTCAGTAGTGTTTCGATTGTGCCATCTAGCGGTTGGGAAATGCAACTGCATTTGATTTGATTTTTTATTGTAGATTGTGTATGAATGTTTGACATAAAACATATTAAGCTGTGTGAGCGAAAACATTTAAAAGAGTATATTCTTATACTAGATCGCTGGTCTGAATCTGGGCTATAGCCAAGCCGTACGTAGACCAGATTGCTTTGATTTCGCCAGGTGGGCTAAAGCAGACCGCATATAGCCGTCCAATTCGGAGATAAATCGTGACTACAGATCGACCATGTCGTGAAATGACATATTGAACCTTGTAGATATCATACCAATGCGAACATGATGGAATATCAACCATTTCATGCACTGCCTGGCAAAAAACTACAATCAGTTTTGACTAAAAATGGGCTACAATAGCCGGGTCTGAATACGAGCTAAATCGTGGCTACGCACAGCCTATAACATGTAGCCTAAAATAAAGTAAGCCAAACAACTTGTAATCACGGTAGACTTTGCTTACATGATGGAATATCATACATCTCACAAGTTATTTTGGAAAAAAAATACATTTATCCAGATTAAATGTTATTTGGGCTAAAAGTGGGTTACGCATAGCCGGGTCTGAATACGAGCTACATCGTGGCTACGCACAGCCTACACATATAACATGTAAAATAAAGTAAACCAAACAACTTGTAATCACGGTAGACTTTGCTTACATGATGGAATATCATACATCTCACAAGTTATTTTGGAAAAAAATACATTTATCCAGATTAAATGTTATTTGGGCTAAAATTGGGTTACGCATAGCCGGGTCTGAATACGAGCTAAATCGTGGCTACGCACAGCCTATAACATGTAGCTTAAAATAAAGTAAGCCAAACAACTTGTAATCACGGTAGACTTTGCTTACATGATGGAATATCATACATCTCACAAGTTCTTTTGGAAAAAAATACATTTATCCAGATTAAATGTTATTTGGGCTAAAATTGGGTTACGCATAGCCGGGTCTGAATACGAGCTAAATTGTGGCTACGCACAGCCTATAACATGTAGCCTAAAATAAAGTAAGCCAAACAACTTGTAATCACGGTAAACTTTGCTTACATGATGGAATATCATACATCTCACAAGTTATTTTGGAAAAAAATACATTTATCCAGATTAAATGTTATTTGGGCTAAAAGTGGGTTACACATAGCCGGACTATATCGGGTCTATATTTAACCCAGACGTTGAAAAGACGGCTATTGCTTGCTGGGTACTATTTCCTGAATATTATGAAATTCAAGAGGGCCGCCCCCTGATGACGTCATACTATGCAAATTAGATTAGTATATTTACACCCCACATAAACTTTCAGTCATCCCCAACATTTTTCTAATTTACAGTAGATCTCTATATTTAAGCCCTTTCAAGCCACAAGCTTTTGAAATTTTGATGTCAAAATCCAGCATTTTTTCCAAAAAAAACTTGGCGCCTGACAGAGTATTAATAAACTTGAATGAACACATACATCAAAAACAGTACATATAGCTCTGAATCTATTTCTTTGAGTGAATATAAACATTTACAATCAAGAATAAAATAATAATGACACTCACTCAGTGAAACGTTGCACCACACTATAAAACTCACGCAGCTGTCAACTCACGTGTGCACTCACGTGTCCTCATTCTCCCCTCTGATATTATTTTATCAAAAGAGAAAGAAGTAAGCTATTGTTTACTTTCCCCTCAACAAGACCACATGAACTACGATACAAAGATTCAAACAACACTCAGTGATCACACGGAACAATTACTCACGCTCAATCTCTGTCACTGCAGCCTATCCGATCTTGTCACTTCGAAATCTTTTGCATTCGAGAGAAATACAGAATAGTGCGATCGAACTGCTCTACAAACGAGTAGCCTAGAGTGAGGCTAGTGGGAAGTTGTCATTTTACTGACTCGGATCTTTGAATCTCATTCTTAAAAATGAACGAATCTTTTTTCGAGTCATTTCGTTCATTTCAGCAGAATGTATTTATGTTACATGTTAATTGCCAAATTCCCCAAACAACACATCAAATGTTGATCGCATTTAGAATAAGAAAAAATTGCAATGTAAGGAATAAAGGCCAAATTATGAGAAACAGAAACGATGAATTCATTTATCTGGGTCTTCAGGCTATGCTGTCAGTTAGTTTACCTCACCTCCCGATCTGAGTCGTTTGTTCATCCAGCGACATCCTCATAAGAGCTGTGCGGTTAGGGTTAGGGTCAACGCGTCCGCCATAATTGCTGAGGGCAAGACTGCGCTGTAAACAAATGCAAGTAAACGGGGTAAGCTGTGTTTTTTCTGAATAAAAACAAAAATAACGTTTACATTTATCAACCGATTTCAGTGGTTTGTTTGTGGTGTACAAAAAGTTATCTAGTTATTTAAAATCTCGATAGTTAGACTTATATACAGTATATATAAAAATTAATAAGGAATTGTCAAAGCTCAGGCTTGTCATGTATTTGGCTTATTATTCTTGGATAAGAATTGTGAAGACCCCCATACTGAGATATCATTTAATTTTCACATTAAATTAAATAAAGTTTTCTTATTGTGGAAAAAGTCCATAAAGTTTTCTGTCTTTAACCCGATTTGAGCTTTTCTTGTGCTTAGAAATTGACCGCCATTGAGAAAATGAAACAAATCGGCAAATAGGCTACAAATCACACCAGCAGGCTGCTTTCTCTATTTTTATAGCAAATTATGGATATTTACAGATAGATACTCCAAAAAAAAAGAAAAAAAAAGATAACTGATGGATCATTTATGGAAATACATATGATGGTACAACTACAGTGCAATGCAAATAGTAAATATAAGATAAAGTGAGAAGTAATAGTAAATAGTTTAGCGTATAGTCAATAAAATATACAAACAGTATACAGCAAATAAAATAGTAATGAATAGTATAATTATATCAAAAGCACAATGATATAATAGTATATTGATATAGCATCTAATTTATGTATAATACTATAATAATAGCAAATACAATGCAATATCAATTGCAGAATAATATAGACAATAATAAAAATAGTAAATTATATAGTGACTAGTACCTACCTGAAACGAGTACTTGTCATAAAAGTTGGTTTTAAGAAAATATAGATGAATATTTACATTTCAGGAAATTTACTTTATAATAAAAAATATAATATAAGCTAAAACTACAGTATAATATAAATCATGTCGACTCATGTCTCAACTTTCACAGCTAAGTTAACTAGCAACATCGCTAGCTATTTTAGTCTGACTGACTCCGGTGGCCAACTAACGTTACTATTACTATAATGACCAAATACAACCAGAAACAAATGTTCAGTCTTGATTGTGAAAGGTAATTCCCCGAGACCTGTTTTCAATTGTGCGGCGATTTGTACAGCCCCAAGCAGCACACAAAGCAGCCATTTTTCTCAATTCCCGTTATGAGAGTTATGGGAAAGTTGCCCTCCGCAATATGGCGGCGCCGTTGATGTACGATCCAACGGCCATAGGGCGTCTATGTATTTATTATGTCTATGGTCTGTAGTACCGGATACAGTATAGACTACTTGCACTGAGCTTCGTATATTCTGATGTTTACTGTGTGCAGAATTATGGAGCTTATAATATGACAAAATGATTTGAATTTGAATTGTGTAAATTTGAATTATTTGCAAGTGTAATCTAACAAAATTGAATTTTAGGTGGTAGTTTAAATAGTTCTGAATTTGATTTTTTTTAAACGAATATTGAACATTTGAAATTTAACAAATTGAAATGTTTTTATGGCTGAATTTTATAGACATGTATTTTCAAACAGCTAGTTTTTTTGTTCTGAATTCTTATACTGCAAATATTCAGTTTTAAAAAATACAGATTCAAGTTTTCAAGATGAAGAAATTCGGAACTTCAAATTCAGTTTTCTAAAATTCAATCTCAAAAATTCAAACTCAAAAATTCAGATCTTACAGAAAGTAGGTCACAGGTCATCCACAGGGAAGAGTAAAGGATCTCAGAAAAGTCGAACAGAGCATTTTGGCTGCACTGCAGTAGTTTTCTGCCACAAACGCGGTGGTGGTTCAAGAGAATCTGTGTATCTTTCGTTCAGTCGTTTTTTTTTATTTAATATTAAGGGGAGAAAATGAGAAAACAGCTTGAGTATTAGATTTCTAGTAATAATAGTCCGCTGCAGCAGTTGCACGGAGCTTACAAAACTTAACGTGTGTATTGCAACTATAGGCTACATTTAATTTTCTCATCAAACAACTAGACTAACAAATGGCTCGGTAACAGAAGAGCCTAGAAAGGGCTTTTTCTCTGTGTAGACCAGCAGTTGGTCTGAATTCGGTACAACATAAGAGCCTAGACAGGGCTTTCTCTCTGTGTAGACCAGTATAGGTATTTGCTATAACCTATAGCCTATTTTCCGGACTGTATAGGCTAAGTCACGTTTTATCATGAAACATGCTGTGATTTATTCCAAAGTGACTCAGGAATATATAATGCATTTAACGTTAAATAATCTAAATGTTGACTTTCAAAAGTAGGCGCGCCAAGAAGGCTATTCGCTGTATTTTGGTTCATTTTTGGTGAGCGCCAGAAAGATCTAAAGAGACCGAGACGCGCTAAAGCAGCGCATGTTGTTTTATTTATTTTTCAATGGCATGATATTTTGTAGTCATTTTTAATGTACACAAATACAAATATACATTTTACTGTTTCGAATGATGTCATATTATCTGTGACTATAAATAACAGAGTATTAAGTTATTTCCCAGCAGTGGAACAAATCCAAGTGATGGCGCAGGCGCATCGCGCTCTCACACAACATAGTATCAGTTCTGGCGTTGCTTCATATCGCAGACTGCTCATTATCAAAATGAAACACAGTCAACCAAACATATAAAAAGTTATTCTGCCTAATTTAATTGGTCTGTTGTACAATATAAAGGGCAAGCTGTGCCGCACACAGTCCTACTTGTTATTCCGAACATTTCCCTTGCTGTGAAGACGCTGATTTAGCCTATACGTGTATTTTGGGACTCGACTGGAAATCTGGCGATTAGATGTTTTAGTAATGAAAATGATCTACATAAAAAAATCTTGAGCTCAAACTTGACTTTTGACCACTATTTTAAAGTTACTGTACTCTGCCTTTGTTTTGTCAGCAAAAAGTGAGAAGTCATGCCAAGGCAAAATGCAGTAACTTCCACATTATCAATATTTGGTTGCTGATCACCATTAACAAAATCATTATAGTAACACCTGTATAAAGCTAATGATCATGACATTTATGTTGTATGTGTAGTAGTAGGGAATTTTTCTTTCCCTTTTTGCGTTCATTACCCTTATATGGTAATGGGTGGATGAGGTAATTAGGGCCGGTGTATTTAAGTGTGTAAACAGGAAGCCCTAGAATGTAGGCTTTGTCATACCCACCCCTCTTCCGGTTACCGGTGTCACGTTAGTCGAGGTAAGTGACGGAGGTTATGCACAGCCTTGTGTGGTTTTAAAAGTGTTTAGAGTGTTTTTTTACCTTTTGAAGTGATGGCTGTAGCCGTCTCGGTGGCATTCCCTGGGAGTTGCGTCAAGCGCTCATTGAAAGCTTTAAGGTATGTCGGCTATCGTGATGTGATGTGGTTTCTATGGTGTTAGTCGAGTTTAATGGGGGTTATTGTGTGTTTTAGCAGAACATTTGCGAGTGCATCCTGACCTCGTGACATGTGTGATTCTCGTGTGGTATGTATGATTTAGTGAATGTTTTGTATCTTTTGATTGGAGTAAATCATTGTCTGATTGTTTTGTTTTGCAGTCTCGCGTGCCACGTGAAGGTTAACTCAGGTCGCGCTGCTGTTTTTCGTGATAAGGTTATTTTCTTTGTATTTTGTGAACGGATACTTTTCTTAGGTTCTCATAATTTCACTAGTTTCTGTGTTTGTTTCTTTTATGGTTTGGGTTATTTTGTTAATTCTGTATGTAAGTTGGTTTGACCAGTGTGATTTGGGCCGTAGTGGCCGTGTGGTGTAATTATCTAGCAGCGTGTAGTGTGTCCATCTAATCGTCATCCATTGAGTATTTTGGGTTTCTCAGTGTAGATGAGGTAGGACGGGTTATCCGTTTACCAACTGATTTGGTCAACCATCATATTTGTGTCTAATGTGATTGTGTTTTGTATTTGTACCGCACCCACTAATTTCTCTTTGTCTCTTTTGGTTCGAGTCAAGGCTGAGTGCACCGAGGGGGAGGCTAGTCACCTGGGTGAAACACATTTGTTGTGAGTTTGGAGCACCAGGGTTTGCGCACCTCTTCCTATTTGTTTGCCGTGCACACAAGTGGTTGAGAGCACAATTTATTACAGCTAGTTTGCCACCCCTAAGGTAAGCTTTAGTCTTGCAGTTTCTATTCTTTTTGTTAATTATTTTTTTGTTTTGTTTTATTTGGTGGGAATGGTACAGTATTTTGCTTTTGTTATGTTTGGTTTGATGTGATTCAGTGTTTGAATCGAGCGGTCTGGAAGAATGTTCTTTTAACATTGTGATACTCCTAATATTGTTATAATAAACTTACCAGTATGTATACCATGATTAAATGATGCCAGTGAAATATTCTTCCTTTTAAATAAAATTAATCATTTGTTTATTGGATGACACGACTTTTTTCTCTTTTCTCTGCACCACCGAACCTCTGTTCCTTTCATATTTCTTTGGGTGTAATTCCCAAGGTGGCGTAGTCAGTACAATTTGGGTTTTATCATATCGAAAATACCGCTCTGGTTACATATGATTTACAATTACTTATAGCCATCTACTTATTGCTATCCTGTGCTTTGGTTGCATTCTGATGGCATTATTAATAGCCTACATAAGACGGCATTATTAATAGCCTACATAAGACATGACAAAATACCTCCATAGCGGTACAGAGTTCAATTGGTATCGACATAAGACTTGCTAAGCCCACGTTCAAAATGATCACGATAAAACACAGTCGCGCGCACAGTCGACCCAGGGACTGGTTTATAGCAGTGGATCTGAAAGACGCATACACTTTCACATTGAGATAGCCCCTCATCACAGACGCTTCCTGAGATTCGTGTTTGAAGGTGTCGCGCTCCTTGTACGTTCACGAAAAGTACGAACGCCACTTCCCCTTTGGGACTCAGTGGGGAGCGTGTTCTGGACTACCTAGACTAATGCATTTATTGCATAACCTTCTGTGTTCTGCGTCTTTTCAGTATGCGGTTGTTTCAGCTGTCTGCCCTATTATTGTGCTTGTGCACTTCGCTCGTCTCGCGGCTTTATTCCGTACGCTGTGATTAGGTATAACCTGCTTAACAGCTGGTCTGATGTTGTATGCGCCAGCACTTGTTACTTCATTATGTTTTATACACCAATATACCCTTGTTGCTTCGTTATATTATCACTCCTGTGACATAGGCTATTAGTCCAACGTTGGCTCGACTGAGTTCAGGGCGGTGCTAAAGGCGCTGGCGCAGTTTTGGCACTCTGCCAGCTAGATGCATGAATGTTCCAACCAGGTCCGGTACCCGAACTGGGTGAGCCGGAGCTTTAGTTCTTTGTTGTAGGCTATTCACCTGCTACAGCATGTGTAATATTTGTCTGTCAACTCTGCATATATCCTTCGCGATCGATATCACACATGTTTGTCGATGGAGTGGGTTCAGACCATAGGCTACCCCGTAATTTCACCGCACAGTTACTTCATATTGACGTGCGGCTAAAGAAAGTCAGAGTACTGTAACTCAATTTGAGCATTCCAAAACAAAGCCAAAGAGCGGTCACTGGTGTTACGGTGTTCTGCCTTGGTTTCTCATGGGCTTTTGGAAGTTACTGTTAAGACAACACATTATTTTCTCAAAAAAACAACGGAATTGACTCAAGATACTTATCCACATGATAAAGGAGGTCTTGAATGTGCCAAAATTATCAATAACTCATTTTCGACCAAAAATTAAGTTACAGTCTTTTGCCTTTGCACGGCAGTATTGTGCACAAGTTTTATTAACTAAATCACGAACCTACAGTAACTAATCTAAACACACATACATACATGTATAGGTAAAATGGTGAGTTACAGAATGAAACCAGAAGCAGGAAATGGAACTATGGAAAAGATTCATTGAACATGAAAAGAACCATCAGCTTATCATTTCCAGAGCACCTCATTAAATGTATACTTGCATGGCCTTTGCAGTGAAACATATCGTGAAGTTCCTGAAGAAGGATTTTTGATGGTCCCATAAGTCTCAATTGTTTTCTTAGGCATTGAGTGAAGAAAAGTTGGTGAACTTGAGTGGTTAGTTTGACTCTGTTCCGGTTGAAAGTTTTCTCTCTCCATGAGCACATGCAGATTGTGGCCTGCCGTCCCTGGGCCGGAGTGTATAGGCTAAGTCACGTTATCCTTAGGGCCTTATCTGATGGTAGTCATGGTTCTTGCCCTAGTTGGGGGGAAGGGACCACAGATACCAGAGTGGGTTTTAAAGATTAACTATAAGTATAACAAATAGAGTCTGATTTGTCCCAGTCGTTGCAGTCTCCTGTATATAAAAGCCTACGGTGAATATAACTATTCTACAGTAGGTCATATATCATTACTTGTCATCTGATCCAACTAGGTGTATTTTTTTTTTAATTCACAAAAACAAAGTCTTCTGTTGGCTGAGTGAAGAGACTGAAGCCCAATTGAATATCTACAGATATTTGAATCCGTAGTGCAGATCTACACTGCAACGTATATATTTAAATTAACAAAAAATACAAAATTGGTCAAAGACTATGGACGGGACGGCTATTAATGTGTAAGTTTCGAGCGTCGATTTAATGATGTTATTTCGCAGTATATCTCCCTACTGGACGTATCAGGAACAACAGGGGCGTAAAACTGCCTCTACCGGCTCCAGGTCTGTAGCCTCCCCATATAGCCACAAACAGACTCAAACACCTGAATAAGGCTTTCCTCTTTTCTTTCAGAAAAACAGCATTATTTCTAAACTCACACACTGCAGCTCATGTGCACTCAGGGATTTGTATCGTAACACTCCTCAGTTATTCTTCCCTTTACAACTGCACTACACATATGCGCAAGGGCGCCCTCCAGAGGTGAGTAGGCATGACTACAGTCTATTTTTGCCCTGGTTACACACACACACACACACACACATATGTATGTATATATATATATATATATATATATATATATATAGTGGCGAGCAAGACGAGGCCGAGGGGCCGTGGGAGAATATATATATACTTATATATTTATTTTTGTTTTATATTTGTTTATTTATTTTATTAAAAACGTTTACATGTTTGCCGGTTCCCGCCGCCTCCTTTCCACAACATCTAACCTTGCTACACTGGTGCCGAAACCTGGGAGGAAAGAGGGACACGCTGTCAGAGAGCCCTCGCTGCTGAGGGGGATCGCGGTGCTGAAGAGGTCGAGCAGCAAAGCAGCGGAGACCACCAATGGCTGCCCGAGGCATTGGTGCTGGAGTGATTGAAGAACAGGTGGGATGGAGAGCTCGCTGCCATGCTCCTGGGTCAAGGAGGGGTGGCTGCCGTTCAAGAGGAAGTGGAGGAGTCGCTCCCATTTGCCGTGCAGGGGATGGGGGACTCGCTGCCGGCTGCCCTTGAACGGAGGAGCCATCGCCGTCCGCCAGGAGGTGGAGGATTATTATTATTTTTTGATAAAGGAGTCGTTAAGAAGGTTCAAGTTAAATTTCCACAAGGTATCCTTAGGTTTATTATCTAATCTTACTTACTCCTTTTCCACCAGCAAGAACCGGGTGCTAGTTCAGAGCCAGAGCTATTGCCAGTTCGGAGCTGGTACGACTGACAAGCTTTCTAAGAACTGGTTTGCCTTTCCACAGGCCAGAGAGCAACCAAAGAGCCAGATCTTACGTCACTGTATGCATCTCATGTTGCCCAGCAACGCTTGTTCGAGATGGTTCGACTTCTCGCAGACCGATCGGCGCATGACATCAAAGCACTGCGAAAGCGATCCAAAAGCACAAGGAGTCGTATGCTCTCCAAACACTCCCGCAGCTCTGATCGGTCCACACCGCTCCTTGTTCTGTGTTCCTCTGTTGTGACTAGTCACATGTCTGTCTAGTTAAGTTTTCCCGCCTGTCGTTATCAGTTCAGTTAAATCACCTATGTCCTGTAATTATCATCTGTCTCACCTGTTTCTGTTCATCAGTGTTAGTATTTAGTTCCCTTCAGTTCAGTCAGTCTTTGTCCGTTCTTGTCTATGTTTAGTGGTTTTGGTGTTAGTGTAATCCTGTCTGTCTGTACCTGTGGAAATACCTTTTGGGAGTAAAAGTTTATATTGGAATCTTCTGCCTTCATCATCTTTTTTTATCATCTTACACCAAACCATGACAGAAGAACGGACCAATTAAAATGGAGGACTGTTTATTTCAAAATGGTCAATCTCTGGAAGAGTATGTGGAGGTCTACCTCAACCTTTATCAAGACGTGAGCTGGGATGAAGATTCACTTAAACAGCAGTTCTGCAGCGGGATGGACGATCTACTCGCCCAGATGCTGCTGTTGGGAGATCTTCACCTGCCGTTCGTCGAGTTCATCGACCGCACCTTATGGGTGTGTGGATCCTACCGCACTGTGGGAGCCGCTGAAAAGTCAGTCCTGCCGAGCCTGCGCTTCACGTCAGTCCTGCCGAGCCTGCGCATCACGTCATGCCCGCTGAGCCAGCGACTGTTCACGTCATGCCCGCTGAGCCAGAGACTGTTCACGTCATGCTCGCCGAGCCAGAGACTGTTAACGGCATATCCAGCCCAGAGCTTCCTTCATCGCTGGTCCCGTCCAGCCCAGAGCCTTCTTCGCCGCTGGTCCCGTCCAGCCCAGAGCCTTCTTCGCCGCTGGTTCCGTCCAGCCCAGAGACTATTTCGCTGCTGGTTCCGCCCAGCCCTGAGCCTGTCACCACCCCAGAGCCTGAACTCCCACCCAGCCTCCCTCTCCCACCTCCTCTCATCTGCCTTCTCTCAACCCTTCCTCCATTACTACCTGGCAACCCCTCTGCTCCTCTATCCACCTTTGAGGAGGTGGAGTCGCCGTGGGTCTGCCTTCCACCAACTCCACCAGGGTCGGTGGATCCCCGGTCTCCGCCTCTGACCTCCTCTACTTGGACGCTGCTTCAGCCTGCCAGTACATTACTTCCACCGTGGCTCTTACCTCCCTCACCTCCGCCGTGGCCCATCAGCCCACCAGCTCCGCCAGGCTCCCTCGTCCCCCTGGTTCCGCCTTGGTCATTTAGGAAAAGTTGTTTTCTTGTTTAAGGAGTCAAATTCAGGCTGTAGATGTACATTTAAATCACCTCCACAAATCAATATACCCTTTGTTTCTGAAGCCGCAATCTGAAATCTTTTGAAAAGAGGTAATGGGCATAAATGTTAAATTAACATATGTTCCATTCATCATTCCATGAACAAAAGTAAATGGCCCTTTTTGTCAACATATTCATATTTGTATTGTCTTTTTAATTTTTTAAATCTGATCTCTGAAATAATGCAAATACCACATGTATTCTGAATAAATATCCTTTCATTAAAAAACCCTGTTGTTTTAATTAATAAACTGTAGATTACTTACGGTTATATTGACTGGCATATGCTTCTTCTTTGTTTAGTGCGGATATCTTTATCTTGGCATGTTACTCTGTCTTTGAAAATGAGCAGATTTCTCCTTTAGCACTGCACCTTACCAAATACAGTGAGCAGCCCACAGCAATAAAAGTTCAAAGTACAAAGTTTACTTGTAACATGTTCTATATGGCACAGTCAGGGGCATGCACCTTTAGGTAACCAGAGGCCCTTGGGCTACAACTGCTTGACTTTAAAGGAAGATGGGGTAAGTTGTTTTTGAAATATGCTTTTTGGAAGTTAGTCGGGCTGACACAACTACAAACGTGTAGAAGGAGAGAGAATGATCAAGAGGGAGATTTGGACATAAGAATAGAAATGCAGAAATAGAGATGAGAGTGAGACACAGTACAAAAGAGAAAAGGTAAGAAGAAATCACTGGAAAATAAAGGGTTATTTTTGAGCAAGAGCTATAGGACCCGTGTTAATATTAGAAACGCTGTCCAGTGCTGGAGAGAGCTAAGTGGGAAGGTTTGAAAACAGATGCGGAGGTTGCTTTGATTCAGGTCCACACGTGAGTAACACTGGGTTTGAGTGTCATTGTGTGTCTGGAGCTGCTGTGCTTTTGGCAACTAACAACCAACTATTGTTTGTAATTACTATTGTGTACTGTATGTTAATTTTTTGTGCTTTTCTTAGTTTCTGCATGTGCTAATTTTTATTTGGTAAAATGTAATATTCTGTTTGAGTTTTATTAAAATTAACCACATTGGTCATCCAGTATCATGCATTTAGATCATGATAACCACAGAAAAAAACAGGCATAGCCTATAGCACCTCACTATCATGGCAAAATGTAACTTTATGGTTTCTACGGTATTTGTATGAAAAACAGTAGCCTAAATACCAGTGGCGGCTGGTGAAAAATATCTTAGGTGGGGCTGTGTCATATTCAGTCAGTTTTAATAGTCTGGTAACCAGGGGAGTCTTTTAGCGTAGTGGCTCCGGGGTTGTGGAATGCTTTTCCTCAAGACATCTGTCAAACATCCACCCTTCTCTCCTTCAAAAACACATTTTTATCTGAATATTACTCTTCAGCTCACAGTCTGTAAATTCTAACTTGTTGGTAATATGCTATTTGTTTGAATCCCTCTTTAACCTAACTTTGTAAGTGACCTCTGGATATTAGGCCTACTTTATGCCCTTGGTATGTGTACTGTGCTTTGATGTTGATGTTTATTTTTGTTCTATTCCTTAACCCAGTCCCAGTGTTTCTTAAACGCCTCGCCACTCTTGTCCCCCTCTGTTGCCAGACTCCTGTCAGAGCAGGCCCCCATGGAACGCTGGTCCTTTCCTGGCCTACTCTGTCAGGACACGGCTTATGACGTGCCTCCACACCGGGACGCTACGCCACATCCGGTCATTCCGCTTCGCTGCCCCACCGAGGGTACGTCTGTGGTTCACATGACCCCGCTGGTTCATTTCTTGGGAGCCTGGCTAGAGCTTCCCAACCTGTCCTGCTGGGTCGCGAGAACCATCAGGCTCGGCTATGCGATTCAGTTCCCACAATCTCCTCCCCGCTTCCGGGGAGTCCGTTACACTATGGTGGGTGGCAATGCCCCTGTCATGCGTGCGGAGGTCGCTATCTTACTGGCGAAAGGTGCGATCGAGATTGTCCCTCCAGCCGAAATGAAGTCCGGGTTCTACAGCCCCTACTTCATTGCACCGAAGAAGACCGGTGGGTCACGGCCAATCCTGGACCAGGGCATCTTGAACTGAGCCCTTCACAGGCTTCCGTTCAAGATGCTAACGATTATTAACGATTATTTCGTTAATAATCGTTAACGAAAACGAACGAAAAAATGAAAACTAGGGTGGAAAAAACATTGTCGTTAACTGAAATAAAAATAAAAATGAGACATTACAAAAAAACGATAACTAACTAAAACTGTAATGTGTGTTTGGCAAAACTAACTAAAATAAAATAAAATTATAGAATAAATGTCCTTAGTTTTCGTCTTTGTCAAGGTCTTTAATTTTTTAACGTTATTTAAAACACGCAGCGTATTCGTTCATCTGCATTTCCTTTCTCTGCTCTCCCTCCATCTCTCTGTCACTCATGCGTCTCTCACATGTGTGCGCGCGCACACACACACACACACACACACACACACACACAGCCCCTCCCCTCCGTGCACACCGCGTCTCCATGAGAACGAGTGTTCGTTCGACGTTGAAAGCAAGTTCGCAAAAGGTTGGTATCTCTATCTCGTGAACACCTTTACACAATCACACATTTAAAAAGTGGTATAAAAATATTTTAAATTCTGAATATAATTTTGTCAGCGTGTTAATGTCGACCCCAGAAGCGATTGCGCCTTAGTTAACTAGTCGCAAGTTTGAGGTAAAATGCACTGTTTGGTTGTGGTTGTCGATGTCAAAACACTATATAAGCATTCAAATATTAAATAATATGTCATTTTTTTTACTTTTACACTGATTTTTGCTGCTTCAATCCAGATGAGTAGGCTTTTGACTGTATAGGGTAAATTTAGTATAGGGTGTGAAAATTGTACAGCTGTGGTATTTGTATGGACCAGAAAACTAAAACTAAAACTAAGCATTTTCAAAAAATAAAAACTAAACTAAACTAGCAAACCCACTTTAAAAACTTATTAAAACTAAACTGAATTTGAAAACAAAAAGTCAAAAACGAAATAAAAATAAAAACTAATGAAAAATGCAAAACTATAATAACCCTGGTGCGGCCGCAGGATTGGTTTGCAGCGATCGACCTGAAGGATGCCTACTTTCATGTCTCCATTCTTCCTCGACACAGACCGTTCCTACGGTTTGCTTTCGAGGGGCAGCCATATCAGTACGCGGTTCTCCCATTTGGGCTAGCCCTGTCTCCTCGCGTCTTCACGAAAGTCGTCGAGGCAGCCCTTGTGCAACTACGGCAACACAGGGTTCATATCCTGAACTATCTCGATGACTGGCTGTTCCTAGCTCGCCCTCGAGATCAGGTTTGCAAACACAGGGACCTTGTGCTCCAGCACCTAGCCCGTCTAGTCCTTCGGGTCAACTGGGAGAAGAGCAAACTTTGCCCCTTGCAGAGGATCTCTTTTCTCGGCATGAAAATCGACTCAGTCGCCATGTGCGCGCAGCTTACGAGCGAGCACGCACAGACACTGCTGACTTGCCTGAGACAGTTCGAGGGCAATAGTGCGGTTCCACTGAAGTTATTTCAGAGGCACCTGGGGCATATGGCATCCGCAGCTGCAGCAACGCCGCTCGGATTGCTTCATATGAGACCGCTTCAGCTCTGGCTTCGCGATCGAGTCCCGAGGTGGCCATGGCAACAAGGCACGCTCCATGTACCAGTTACTCCGACCTGCCGTCAGACCTTCACCCCGTGGACGAACCTCAGCTTTCTACGGGCCGGAGTGCCCTTACAACGAGTTTCCAGGCATGTTGTTGTCTCAACAGATGCCTCCACCACGGGCTGGGGCGCTATGTGCAATGGAGAATGGAGACTCCATCCACTGTCGGTTCAGCTGATTTGGGAACAGTTCGGGGACGCACAGGAAGATCTGTTTGCCTCCCACAACTCTTCCCATTGCAGCCTGTTTTACTCCCTGACCAAGGGCATGCTCGGCACGGACGCACTGGCGCACAGCTGGCCGTGGGGCCTCCGCAAGTATGCGTTTCACCCAGTGAGCCTTCTTGCACAGACCCTGTGCTAGATCAGGGAGGACGAGGAGCAGGTCATATTGGTTGCGCCTCTTTGGCCCACTCGGACCTGGTTCTCCGAACTAGTACTCCTCATGACAGCACCTATTCCTCTGAGGATGGACCTCCTTTCTCAGAGACGGGGCACCCGTTGGCACCCTCGTCCCGATCTTTGGAACCTCCACGTGTGGCTCCTCGACGAGACGAGGCAGGTTTGAGTACCCTACCACCAGCGGTGGTGGCTACCATCACTTCCGCTAGAGCATCGTCCGCTAGAGCATTGTCCACGAGACATGCCTACGCGTTGAAGTGGAACCTCTTTGACACCTGGTGCTCTTCTCGCTGAGAAGACCCCAGAAAATGCCCGATCAGTGTCGTGCTTTCCTTCCTGCAAGAAGGGTTGGAGCTAAGGCTGTCTTCCTCCACCCTGAAAGTGTATGTTGCCACTATCGCCGCACATCACGACGCAGTCAAAGGTAAGTCCATGGGAAAGTACGACCTGGTCATCCGGTTCCTGAGAGGAGCGAGGAGACTGAATCCTCCTCGCCCACTTCTCGTACCCTCTTGGGACCTCTCAGTGGTTTTAACTGCCCTGCAGAGTGCTCCCTTCGAGCCTCTGCAATCAGTGGAGTTTAAGTTCCTGTCAATGAAGACAGTGCTCCTGGTTGCATTGGCCTCCATCAAGAGGGTAGGGGACCTACAGGCATTTTCGGTTGACGAAGCATGCCTGGAATTCTGGCCGGCCTACTCTCACATGATCCTGAGACCCCGGCCTGGATACGTGCCCAAGGTTCCCACCAATCCCTTTCGAGACCAGGTGGTGACCCTGCAAGCGCTGCCCTTGGAGGAGGTAGACCCAGCCTTGCCATTGCTCTGTCCAGTACACGCCCTCCGTCCTTACGTAGACACAACGCAGTGTTTCAGGACCTCAGACCAGCTCTTTTTCTGTTATGGTGGGAAGCTGAAGGGAAAGGCTCTCTCCAAGCAAAGGTTGTCTCACTGGATAGTGGACGCCATTGCTTTGGCATACCAGCAGCAGGGTCGACCGTGCCCCCTTGGTGTGAAGGCACACTCCACCTGGAGTGTGGCTTCCTCTTGGGCTCTAGGGCATGGCGCCTCGCTAACAGACATCTGCAGAGCTGCAGGCTGGGCGACACCCAACACATTCGCGAGATTCTACAATCTCCGAGTGAAGCCAGTGTCCTCTCATGTACTCGCTTCAACCAGCCGGTACTAGGATCTGCTCAGATGTCTTCACTTGCTCGCAATTCCACTCCACGGACTGGATACGTTCGATATTTTCCTCAGGTGAGCCTCCCCGAGAAGCCCTGAGTTTCCTCCAGCGCTGTTGATGATTCCCCCCCTGGGCGACCCCCACATGTGTATTTCCACTGTAAACCTCTTTGAGCATGTGTCTTTCCCTTGGCAAGCCGTCTTGCCACCCCTGGGGTTGAAACATTCCACCCTGCGGGCTGGACACCCCATTGTTTTTCCATATGCAGCCCCCTTCCTGGTCATATGTTATTCTGTAAGGTTAGATACGTAACCGAGACGTTTTTAAGTGGTAAGAAAAACATCCTGTTCTCTTACGAGAGGTTCTCTCGTATTGCGTAAATATAGCTTACTTTCCCGTAGTGTAAGTATAGCTTACGCTACGGGAAAGTCTTCTTTCTTCGAGATCTGAAGCCAAAAATTATCCTTAATTTTGTATTCATTGTCAACGCAGTGCGGCAGCCGGCAGACCATGGCAAGCTGTATAAGCGTGCTCATTGGCTGCCCGGCGGCAACTGCTTAAGCCTACCAGTGAGCCCTGCGTGACGTCACACCCAATGAGGGCACTTCGCGCCCTCCACACCCTTCTAACCGTCAAGATGGGTGTGGCCAGTGTGTATATAAGGAGGGCTCATAGGCTGAAAAATCTGATTTTCTTGTCTTCAGCGAAGCTCTTCGCATCGCTGGATCTTGAGAGCCGCCGCCGTTGAAACCAGCGACCAGCAAGCCTAGGACAGCGCCTGAGGAAGCCGGCCGCCTTTGCCGCCTTCAGCCATCCGTGCCTGCTACGCTATCCAGCGACATATCCTTTTATTACTGCTGTGTGTGTTCGCCCTGCGACACACACTTTCTCTCACTGTTCTAAAAGAGCACGAGGTGTTTTTGTCAAAACGCCTCGTTTTTCCTGCGGCTCGTGCCCCGCTCAGCAACGGAGACCGCCACCTCTTCTGCGCTCTCTGCCTGGGCCGCGAGCACGCCGCCACCGCACTCTCTACGGCGCGTACCGAGACGAGAGTGAATGGAGAAGTGGCACATCTACTTCGGGCAGAAATAGCGACACTTCTGTGCAAAGGGGCTATAGAACCGGTTCCCCCTTCTATGAGCGAGTCGGGCTTTTACAGCCGTTATTTCCTCGTTCCCAAGAAGGACGGAGCTCTCAGACCGATTTTGGATCTGAGATATTTGAACAAAGCTCTTATGAGAAGACCGTTCAAAATGCTCACAACCAGGCAAATTCGCCCGAGGGACTGGTTTATCTCTCTCGATCTAAAAGACGCATACTTTCAGATCCAGATAATACCCTGTCACAGGCCATTCTTGAGATTCGCCTTCGACGGTCAGGTATATCAATACACCGTCCTGCCATTCGGCCTGTCTTTAACACCCCGTACATTCACGAAGTGCATGGACACGGCTCTCGCTCCCCTGAGAGGTCGGGGAATGCGAATTTTGAACTATTTGGACGATTGGCTGATTCTAGCACAGTCAGAGGCCGAGCTCATCGCCCACAGAACAGTGCTTCTCAGCCACCTGGAAAGCCTGGAGCTCACGGTCAACTGGACCAAGAGCTCGTTAGTGCCCAGTCAATCAACCTCTTTTCTGGGTTTGGATCTGGACACTGTGGCAATGACGGCCCGCCTGTCGACACGGCGCGCGCGCTGCATTCGACGCTCAAGCGCTTTCTCCCATTCATACGGGATCACCATGTGCTAGTCCGTTCTGACAACATGTCCATGGTGTCCTATGTGAACCGACAGGGCGGTGTCAGGTCCAGGAACCTGTGCAAACTGACAGAACGCCTTCTCGTGTGGGCTCACCGCTCGTTGCGCTCGCTGAGAGCCGCACACGTGCCGGGCCACCTGAATGTCGGCCCAGACAGACTGTCCAGAGACTTCATTCCCCCGGGAGAATGGTCCCTGCACCCTCAGACAGTCCAGTTCCTCTGGCGCCTATTCGGCAGAGCGGAGGTCGACCTCTTTGCGTCGAAAGACAACGCTCACTGCCCGATATTTTTCTCAAAAAGCGAGGATGCGCTGTCCCAAACCTGGCCCAGCCTCCCGCTGTACGCTTTCCCTCCGATCTCCCTGTTACCACAGGTCATAACGAGGATCAGGAAAACGCACCACCCAGTGCTTCTTATAGCCCCGCGTTGGGAGAACCAAATATGGTACCCAGAGCTAGTGAGGCTGTCGCACTCACCCCCATGGCCGATCCCGGTGAGAAAGGATCTCCTCTCTCAAGCCAGTGGATCGATCTGGCATCCCCATCCGGAGCGATGGTCTTTGCATGCTTGGGTAATCAACGGATACCCGTTGACCTGCCAGAAGGGGTTGTGAACACGATCACGCAGTCTAGAGCCCCCTCCACGAGATGGCCCTATGCGTCTAAATGGTCTGTGTTTTCTAAATGGTGCGCTACTAAGAGCCTGGATCCACGTACATGTGGGATTCCGCGAGTGCTCTCCTTCCTACAGGAGCTTTTGGATAAGGGCAGGTCCCCTTCCACGCTCAAAGTATATGTGGCGGCTATTGGAGCGTTCGCTGAGTCGACGCTCGGCCGAGCAATAGGAAGAAACAAGCTTATTATCCGTTTCCTCAGAGGAGCCAGACGGAAGAATCCCCCGCGGCCCCCCTCGGTTCCTATTTGGGATCTGTCCTTGGTCCTGGAGGCCC
This sequence comes from Squalius cephalus, assembly GCF_949319135.1. Lineage (NCBI taxonomy): Eukaryota > Metazoa > Chordata > Actinopteri > Cypriniformes > Leuciscidae > Squalius > Squalius cephalus. The sequence continues at coordinate 39,799,244 of NC_137127.1, read as the reverse complement.
TGAAGGCTTTTCCCTTTGAACCGCTTGAATCCGTGGATCCAAAATACTAGGGGTGCACGATTCAGAAAATTTCACGATTCGATTCGATACCGATTTTTAGTCTCAAGATTCGATTCAAAATCGATTTTCGATTCAAAAACGATTCTCGATTCAAAAAACGATTCACAGTATGTAAATGTAGTTGGCTTTTTCCTGTGTGATTGCAGTAGACATACAATTTAAAAGAAAAGAAATAAATTAAATGAAGTTTGATATTACTTTGTCTTCATAAAACTTTTGCAACTAAACAGTGCAAAGTGCCAAGCTTTGGCCAGCTTTTAAATACATTTAATTCAAGTTTAAATTAAAACTTAAATATATATATATATTACATTTAGCTTTAAAGTGCTGTAGTCAGAATTTTTTTTTTTTTACATTTAGCTTTAAAGTGCTGTAGTCAGATCAAACAAACAATACTGCTAAATGTAGTTTAAGGAGTAGGCCTAGGCTATTGACGGCAAAATAGGCTACAGAATATTTCGTTCTGTATGACAGGTGCAATTTTTGAAAATCAATAAAAAACAAGTAATAAAAACTTGTTGAGTGTTTTAGCGCAATTTTCTCACCTCATGGGATCACAACACTAAGAGATAGTAAATATTTTCGAAAACCCGAAGTCTCTAGGTGGTCTGGTTGAGGAGTAGATAGAAGTGCAAGATTGGTGCGCACAGACGCACAGAACAGAAATCATGAGTTAACAATCGCAATTTGCCCGGTGGAAAATTGCGCTAAAAATACAATAAGCCTACATTATATCTGCATTTATGTCAAAACCTAGACTTTCAAACATCAAAATGTCATTTATTAATATGAATATTCGTGTCAAAAATGACATATATAAACATTCTATTTTGCCTGGAAACGCTTCCAACACGCTTGCGTGTCGCAAGAAAAATAGGCGTCGGTTCTATTTCATGCACGCGTTTTCCGCACGACTCGGGCCACACCTGAGACGCGCGTGTCACGCAGGCTGTGTGCAAGCTCTAACCTGTTAATGGGAGCCGAAATAAAAACAGACACGCCACACAGCCAGCCAGCCAGCCAGCCTTCCTTCTACTCCGCTTCTGCTGCACTTCTTCTTTTGGCTATGACAAGAGTGTGCAGGCGTAGTGCAAGTGTGAATTCGATGCTGCGCCATCTATGGGAATGGCAAGCTAGACTCATTTCAGGACAATACCAAAAATATATATATTTCAATAAAAAAATTAAAAAAAAACAAGAATCGATTTTTGGAATTCTATGAATCGATTTTGAATCGGTAAAGTTTGAATCGCGATTCATATGTGAATCGATTTTTTTGCCCACCCCTACAAAATACCTTTCGCTCAAAACCGTTTTTCTGATAGCTCTGTCTTCAGTAAAATGCGTGGGGGATCTGCATGCACTATCTGTTAGCCCTGCATGTCTTGAGTTCGGACCAAATGACTCAAAAGTCATTCTCAGACCGAGACACGGTTACATCCCCAAAGCGATTGGAACCCCCTTTAGGGCACAAATCATCTCCCTTTCGGCTCTGCCAGCATCCGATAATGGGGACAGTGATAACCTCCTATGCCCTGTTAGGGCGCTGAGAGTTTACATCACGCGCTCCGCCGCTTTCAGGCGTTCCGAGCAGCTCTTCGTTTCTTTCGGCGGACGCACCATAGGTCTTGCCGCCTCGAAACAGAGCCTGTCCAGGTGGATAGTGGACGCGATTGCAGCAGCTTACGCCTCCAAACACTTGCAGTGCCCTTTGGGTATCAGAGCCCACTCCACTAGAGGCATGGCCTCTTCGTGGGCCTGGTCCAGCGGAATTTCTATTCACGATATTTGTATGGCGGCGGGCTGGGCCTCCCCATCGACATTCGTGAGGTTTTATAACCTGGAAGTTCCTGCCTTGCAGGCTAAACTGTTATCAGTATAAGTGGCATGTACGCTCTGCCCAATCGCTCATGCGCAGACTACGTTCATATACTGGTGATATTTCTGGTATGGCACCAAGGGAAGGAGTATTTTGCACTCAGACCGGCTGTGCCGCTCTGTTCCTTATTCCCCGTTTCGCGCTTGTGTACCGGTGCTGGCCAGCGCTGCTGGCCGCCCGTCTTACACTCTGTCGCGCCGGGGTTTATTCTCCCCACAAATAGACTGGTAAATCCACTCTATTTCTTTCCCTAATATGTGCTTATGTACTGTGTGGGCCCGCGCTGCCGGCCGCATGGTTTACACAGATATGTATAGACCGGCTGTGCCACTCTATCTATCTACGAAGTGAAGTGCTTTGTACATGTGTTGGCCCGTTTCTCCGACCGGCCACCTGTTTTCAGCGTTATGTTTTCCCCGGTCTCCCTGGGATTCATGTGCTGGATGCTCGGCGCGCACGGCGTTGACAAGGGGTTCCCGTAGCGTAAGCTATACTTACGCAATACGAGAGAACCTCTCGTAAGAGAACGTACTCGGTTACCTAATGTAACCTCGGTTCTCTCTAGAAGAGGGAACGAGTATTGCGTAACCTGATTGCGTAACCTGACCGAAGCGCCCTCATTGGGTGTGACGTCACGCAGGGCTCACTGGTAGGCTTAAGCAGTTGCCGCCGGGCAGCCAATGAGCACGCTTATACAGCTTGCCATGGTCTGCCGGCTGCCGCACTGCGTTGACAATGAATACAAAATTAAGGATAATTTTTGGCTTCAGATCTCGAAGAAAGAAGACTTTCCCGTAGCGTAAGCTATACTTACGCTACGGGAAAGTAAGCTATACTTACGCAATACTCGTTCCCTCTTCTAGAGAGAACCGAGGTTACATTAGGTAACCGAGTACGTTTTCGTGCATGTATCTTTAAATGCAAATGAACTGCTGCTCCTGCCCCCAATATCCAGAAGAGGGTGAAGCCTACGGTTCGTGCTTCGGATATGCTGCCAAAATCGAAAACATTTGTTTGGTTTTTATTACCATCTCTATTGCGCTCACGCTCACTTGACATTGCAGTTCTTCATCATCATGAAAGTTTATTTGCATGCATTTTAAAGCCATTTCAGTCTAAACTTCTGATATATGGTTTTCCGAGTGCACACATCTGAAGCACACGCACAGAGAGCTAGATGTCAGACGGCGCGTCCCATGAGTCTTAAACTAAGTTCTCTTTCACGTGTTATTGCGCTTAAACTGTCACATTTATACAAGGTTATGTTCACTAGTTAGCCTGCCCATTCAGCCTTAAAGGTTAATAGTAAACTAACTTGGCTTGCTGTCCTTGGAGGAGGCCCTTTAAAGCAACACTATGTAGCTTTTCAACCTTCATAATATATTTCCAAGACCCTTGTGATGGTACATCGACTTGCAATAGGTTGAATGACACGTCTGCCATAGCCTGACGGGGTCTGTATCGCTTTTACTGGCACTACGTAACTTCAGGGTTCGGGTAGTAACCCGAGCACAAAAAGAACTACAAAATTCGACTGCTTTACGGCATACGTCACTTCCCCCACCACTTCCTCAAATTCGGACGTGAGAAGCCAACCAGCGTTTGTTTTCCGGCTTTTGTGCATATGTTTTTGTCATGGCCAAAGCAGCAACGGACAAAAAAAAAGTCAGAAGTAAGCCTATGTCTAAACAGCGTCTACAAGTTTGGTAGGAGCTACATTCTTGCAAGTAAATAATACATGATTAGATGGACAAAATGATCTTTTAGGCTAAGTAGCCTAATGACTGCAGGCTGATAGTCATGTTTGTTTATTTATTTTTCTGGTGAAAGTGTCTTGCCTCAGGCTATAATGCAAATTGATTTTTCAACTTTGCAGATTCATCTATGGTAGCTTGATAATATTGACGATATATGGCTATTACCTACCACAAACATTGAATTGAATTAGCATTCTGTAAAACAGTAGCCAATAGGCTACTATAATGAAGCTGGCTTGTAAACGTGAGCTAAGCAATCTTTTGGCGTTTGAAAAAAATAAAACCTATGAAATTATATTCATATGACATGCTGAAATATATGCCACTGTACCTGGGATGAAGACATTTCACATGCAAAGCAGGCAGTCTGCCCAAGATGTGAGAACTCCTTCTGCAGAGTTCGGGGGTATCGGCTTGTCAACAAATGCACGTGTATCCCCTGGTATTACCATGACAGATTTTACGACCGTAGTAGAAGACAATACTGTTTCCCAACTGTAGGGGGACCCCGAGAGCAAAAGCTACTTGGTGTTGCTTTAAAATACTCCATCATTTATGGTCATACAGATTAGTGTTAGATTACATTCAAAACTGTAAAGGGTCTATTTTTATTTGTATATACTCACAATAAAAACAAAACATTTTTGTAAAATAAAGAAAACATGATGCTGCTTTCTGGTGTCCTTTCCATTTAGCTAGTGGAGCGCGTCCCAAAAATGAATCGATGTATGTGCTACTAGCAAGCTCTTGCATACCATCTGCACTCTTGTTTTGAGTTGGTGCATAGATCTTCTATTCTTCTTCTGTTCTTTTACCTGTTGTGACGGTGAGGAAACAGCATTGCATTGCCGGGGGCGCGCCTCTTTCTGGATTGTAGTACAGATCGCCTGTGACTAACTGTATTCGTCGTCTGACTGTATGCAACGAACTGTGACCTCAGTACCGTGACGGTTCAGGACAAATACATGTATCGTTACACCCCTTGTAAAAACTGTTCAAAATATTTTTTTAGTCCATTGCCACTAGTATAAAGCTTGAATGTTTAGCTTTAATGCAACTTAATAGAAACGGCACTGTGAAACGGGCTGATTGTGCAATAGAATGATAATGCATTGCACCATAGGAACTTCAAAGGTTCATACAAATATATTGGATATCAAAATTTGGATTTCGTTAGATCATTAGACCCTTCATTACATCCCTCGGCTCATTCAACTCTAACAGCACTCAGTTAAAAAAGATGAAGCACCGCAAAGGAGCTCCATGTGTCAATATACTGTATATTAACATTATATATATATATATATATATATATATATATATATATATATGTATGTATGTATATATATATATGTATGTATGTGTATATATATATATATATATATATATACAAGGGTGTAACTTTGGTTTGAGAAGTGGGGGGGACACAAAATGGGGGAACATTTTTTCGATTTGAATCCCATTTCCTGCATTTACATACATTTGGGGACTATGGTGATACAAAATAATTAATAATAATAATTTTGAAAATAATTAAGTTGATTATAATGATAAATTCTGCCAAAAAGAATAGTAGGGTACTAAGTATAACAAAAATATGTCTTACTTTTTTATTGTTTAACAGGGGCCGATTGCCAAGACATGAGAGAATCATTTTATAAAGTCAAAAATGTTCACTATTAATGTTTTGTGTAAATAAAATTTAAATAAAGTGAGACTCAATTTCCACTGTAATGTAGAAACAACATAAATACAGTATTTAAATAGCCTAATTGTTTAATAGCATCTTTTTATGAATGAAGGCCTGTATCACTGATATTAATATAGCTACCGATGTCTCAATGAAAATTATTTTTTCCCCCAAAACATTTATTAGGCTTCAAAAATAAAATATAACTTTTAATTTAAGTGAACTTTAAACAATCTTCACTTAAACCCATAATAAATGTCATATTTACCCAGGGCTGGATTAAGAATTTCCTGTGCCTTGGGCATCAAGACTCAAGGCCCCCCCATAGTTAGGGGGGTTCGGGGGCATGCTCCCCCGAGAAAATTTGGATTTCTCTGACCTACATATGTGCAATTTAGGACTTTTGAAGGCCAAAAAATTATAAGAAATAGGCTATTTAAAACATTGTCATTAGATTATTTGTCAATACCTGCTCTCTCCTCATCTTCATATTTCTTATTCTCTCAGTCTTCTTATCCTGGACTATTTCTTCCCCTCCTAAAGCTGAACTTTGACTGATAGTCTTTTCATTTCCGTCTGTGTCAGTGACGAAAGTAAACATAGGCTCAACTGATATTTATACGTTTTATGAATAATTTTCTTAGACAAGTTAATTTACTCAAGGCTACCTGTAGCCTAAGTCAGTATTGCCATTAGGAACCTTCTGCAAGCTTTGGAATTTGAAAACGTCTGTTTTTAAATGTTAAAAGTAATTTTAAATAATAGAAATTATAGGCTTGCCCTAATGGTTAATCCGGCCCTGTATGAGCCTTTCCTGTCTTAACAGGTACGAAATATAGGCCTACAGAAATTGAATAAGGTTATCAAATAGTAGTCCGCACTGCATAAATTATAAATTACATATAGATTAATCCCTATTAAAGCTACAAGTTTTTCATACAATGATTTTCTCTGTTCCCTTTGTTCTTTGGTTAACTTTACTGACAGAGAATTAGTGGCTGCTGTCCCTTTAAGATCTGCCGCTGACAGGATCTCACGCATTTAATTTTCTCATTTACTCTTGACTTTCATTTAAGATTTTAACTCATTTAAGAATGTTCTTGTGAGGATACTCGACAAAACGGGCATTTTGGCATAACTTACATGTGTGTGTTATTGTTTGATTCTGGCGCGCTGTCTGTGCGTCGTGTGCGTACGCGCCAGGAGCGCTCCCTGCTCATTAGAACTTTCATTGAGCTATTTTTAGAGTGTGGACGCGACGTTCCTGGACGCGGCAGCTCACATCGGCACGAGCTTTCTTTGTCCTGCTCCTCCGTGGCAATGACGGTGTGCGAAAAAAAAATAAAAATTTGAAAGTGGGGGGGACACAAACGGGATTTTGAAAAGTGGGGGGGACATGTCCCCCCTGTCCCCATAGGAAATTACGCCCGTGTATATATATATATATATATATATATATATTAAAGCTCCAATATGTAACAATTTTTGACCACAAGAGGGCGCAGTTTCCAACAATAACAAAGGCGAAGCTTGATGACGCTATGAAGGAGGTGACGATGGGAGATGTCGTTTTTAATGCGTTTTCACCATCTAGCGATGTATCTAAATGGAATTAATGAATCATGATCACGGATGAGGTAATATATTCGTTTTTGTATTACCTGTATGTCTGATCGTATTATTTTGTCATCATAATTAATGAACTGCAAGGAACGTGAAATGTTATGCTATATTATCCCGTTACAACTTACAGCTATTTGTCAAATGATTTGTTGGGTTAATATTGTGCAGTTTTACGTGTTTATGGTTAATGCCGTGTTGTTTAACGTGTTCAAACCAATCGTTCTAAAGTAGGCCTATATTTGAACGAACATTTGCAAGTAATGACTAAATATATTTTTTTAATAACACATATCCGATTTTATTTAATTGTACTGCCATAATCTCGGTCACCACACGTGATAAAAAGCCTTACCGAAGTACAAAGAGCAATATAACTTTGTTTATAAGTGCTATTATTGACAGTTGCATGTGTTGCAGGGAAACACATAAAAAATGCTACAGTGACAGAATGTACAGGCATGTGGTGTAATTCATATCTATTAAAATCATCTTTACTGTAACTATTACGTTACTTGTACAAAAAAAAATAATTGTTTTGCTTACCTGTCTATCAATACACTCGCGAGAGCAGAGTCTCTGTCAAGTCCAAGATTGTCGCGCAGCTCTCTCCATCTCGAAAACGTCGGCCAATTTTTATCTGGGTTATATTCCTCTGTTTGTCACACAGTCTGCGTGTATCCGAATATGGACGCTTTCGTTTTGTTGGCACTTAAATACTCGCCAAAGAGTAATCGTGATCCATAACAATGATAACCATACAGTCTATGGCTATAACGCTATAACCACTACTTCCGAATTTGATCATGTGATATTTCCGGTGTGGTGGAATATCACATGGTCCACACCGGAAAGGATAGTGCGGACATTGCGTCACTGAGAGGCGACATTTCTTTTCCGGGACGGACAGTTATTTAAAATCGGAATTTCTCTGAAATAAAAAATCTTTGGAGACTTTTGAGATATTTTAAGTACACAACTGGAGGAAATATATCACACTGTGCAAGTTATTTTCGGAAATTTTATTACAAAATTGTTACATATTGGACCTTTAACATTATATAATGTTAATATACAGTATATTGACACATGGAGCTCCTTTGTGGCGTTAGTGCTGTTAGAGTTGAATGAGCCGAGGGATGTAATGAAAGGTCTAATGATCTAACGAAATCCAAATTTTGATATCTACATGTAGATATACATGTTATGGTGTGTTATGGCACTTCATTGTGTTGTGGTGCTCTCATTGTATTGTGACTTGTTTACGTTGTGTTGTTTAAATTTCATGTGTTGTGCACTACTGGGCCACCTGTATGTACCCACTCCGTCACCTCACGTACCCCGGGTAACACGTACTCCAGCTTGAGAGGAACTGAATTAGATCAAACACATCTTCTCATTAACATGTTCTACAATGGTCTATTGTTATTGTTTTTTGTTTTTTGCATTATTGCAAAAAGACAATGGTTGTGTAATGGTTAAAATGTTCAGTGAATGAAGTTTGTAAACCCTTCTTTCTGCATTGTATTGTGAATTGTACCTACATTGATATCAGACCTTCATCTAAGTCCTATAAAATAAGATGAAGAGAACCCATTTAGACAAATTACAACAACCACAACAAAAAGTTCTTAGAATGGAATGTAGTGTTTGGTTTTTGCCACACCATTACAGTTAGATTTTAGACTCATATAGGTCAGTTTGTGAAAGTTTAAAGCATGTGGTCAAAAAAGACAATTTCACTATAATGGCAGAAGGATCAAATCATTATTAAGATATGAGTTACAATAACATGATTTGCAATAGCAACTCTGACTGTATCTTGTAGTGTACCGCAAGGATCAGTCTTGGGTCCAATTTTATTTACTATTTATATTAATAACTTGGGTGATGACATTTCTCAGGCTCATTTCCATTTTTATGCTGACGATACCGTTATTTATAGGCTGCAACTTTACACCAAGCTTTTTCTTATTTACAATCTGCTTTTAACCTTGTTCAGATCCAACTTTATCAGCTTAAACTAGTTTTGAATGTTGAGAAAACTAAGATTATGCTTTATTCAAAATCTAAGAAGTCTTTGGACAGTCTTCCAAGTATTTTTACTATAAATGGTGAGCAGATCAAACAAGTCAAATTGTACTAATATTTGGGTATATTAATCGACGATCAGCTCTCTTTTAAGTTGCACATTGATAAACTGGTACAAAAGCTCAAATTGAAAATAGGATTTTATTTTAGAAATAAAGCCTGTTTTTCTTGGAAAACCAGGAGGAGATTGGTTGCTGCCACCTTTCTCACTGCACTCGATTACAGTGATTTGCTTTATAGAAATGTGCCTGATCGAAGTTTGTCTTTGTTGGATACTGTCTATGATAATGCATTAAGATTTGTGACTGGATGTAAGGCATCAGTACATCATTGTACCTTGTACAAAATGACAAACTGGCCCTCATTGTCAGTAAGGAGACATATACATTGGCTTATTTTTATTTATAAGTCTATATTGGATATGCTTCCGTCTTATCTTTGCTCCTATATGTCACGTAATATCAGTTCTTATAATTTACGCTCTGGTAATTTGTACTTGTTAACTGTACCTACGGTTCGTACAGAGCTTGGTAAGAAGGCTTTTAGTTATGCAGCCCCAGCCACCTGGAACACATTACAGACTGATTTGCAATTGCGAACTCTGATTTCATTTGGTGAATTTAAACATCGCATGAAAGTGTTGGAAATAGATGCCATAAATTGTTGTCACTGTTTTTAAAATACCTAAATCGTTTTACACCTATGGTAGGTATAAATTGTATTTTTAAGTAGTCTGATGTTGATGTGGTTTGTTTATGTATCTTGAGGATCTTGTTTAAATGTTTCTTGTTGTTGTACGTATGCTTGGTGATCATATTTGTAACTATGCGTTGTTAGTATGCTGCCATTTTGGCCAGGTCTCTCTTGCAAAAGAGGTTTTAAATCTCAATGAGATCATCTGGTTAAATAAAGGTTAAATAAATAAAAATAAAAATAAAATAGTAATAATATCAATAATATATTATGCTCAATACACACAGATTAGACTATCAGGTCTGTGTCTTACAAAAACATTAGTATTGCAGCCAATGTGAGTCTGTGGGATTTATAAACAGACAAAATATGATTTGAAATGTTATTCTAATGATTTTATTAAGTTTAAACAATATTTCAAATGGAAAAAAAATGAAAAATAATATTTTAGTGAGCAGAATGAACCAATGAGTGGTCTTCTTCTGGTGGTTAAAATGTAAATGAAAACAATAATACTTAAACAATAATACTTAATACACTAACCATGCTTGAACACACACATGCACACACATTTTGTTGTAGATGTAGATATTTAAAATAAAAGATAGGTAACAAAATGATAATTGCAAATCTCCTCTGTATAACACCATTTTCAGATTTCAAATTAATCACTGAGAGGCAGAATTGTTCAAACTGAGAGCTCAGTACAAATGAAGTGATAAACTTTGACAAAACATGATTGTGTTATAATAGGTGATTTTCATGCAAGTAATTTTAATAATGCAAAAGCACAGGTGAAAATATTTTATTAAGTAGAATGTCCTGCAGAGGGCAGTAGAAGACCACTAATTGACTCACTTTCATTTGAAAGACTTTTTTATCCACCAGTAAAACAAAGCAGTTTCTCCATGTTCTTTCCATTAATAAGAGTCACCGGCCCACCGGTGGGCCCAAAATCATTACATATTTAAAACAGTAATTTTCTATACTAAACAACTAATCTTGACAAACTATATATTATTTGAAAGCTTACAAACTCTAGTTTTCATATTTGGTGAATGATGTTCAAAATAAATTACAGAGGAGCTGTAATTTATCAATTTGCAACAAGAATATTTTCATATTCATATGCATGTTCAGACCTTTATTTTGAAATAGCAATGAACATGACAAATCATGAAAGAATGGTTTAAACCTCAGTTTGTTTTCATGCCAAGAGTTCAAAAGATATCATCCATTCAATTATTTTAGAAAAAAATATATGAAAATGTTTTAAATATAAAGAAAAAAAGAATAGATTCACCATTTGTGATGTGGCAGCGAGCTATAGCGCACATACGTGTTATTTTTATCTGTTTCTTAGAGGTTGAATTCAATTTGAAATCTGCCAAACTTCCCATACTATTTCTGAATAGAATATCTACTTCATAAAGTGTATGAAAATTGTGGAATTAATGGTTCAGATCACTCAAAACACATATGGAACTGGAGGCGCCCTTATATGGGCAGTAATGGAGTCTGGTTGTCACCTAGTGAAAATGTTTGGTACTGCGCCCAAACAAAATCTCACTGAAAGCTCATTTTTTGAGATATCAACCTAAAATTTGAAACACAACTTCTTCAGATTTTTGGCTTTGATTTTTTTAGCAGTTTTAGAGTCGCCCAGGTTTGAAAAAAATATATTTTATATAAAATATGAATAATTAAATTTTTTACATTGTACATTTTCATAAACTCAAACTTCTATAACTTTTTTCTGTTTCACTTTCTTAATTTATTTCACTTTCTTAATTTATTTCACTTCAACAAAAATCTGCCAAATGTCTTCTTTAAAACAAGACCAATTTTACGTCTATACTACAAAGCATTCTTTAATTACAACCATTTAAATTCGAAATGTGCATTTTCATGTCTATTCAAAAAAAGGGGGGGTGACACTTAAAGGGTTAAACAGTAAAAACAGTCAAATAATTTTATATTAGTTGTAAGTGATCAACATCAAATGCAAATGTCACTCAGTTTTCCTTTTTCTGCTGCAGCACTTGAAACACAGATATCGAACTGTTAAAAATGTAGATAAAGTGAATATCAGAACAACTGCAAACAATGTAACTGCAACATCTACTGAGTAATAGGAGTACCAAGGCAGTTTGTAGGACTCTGTACGGAGGTGAGCAGCACCTTTGTGTCTCATTACAAACTCAATCCAGAAGAGGGCATTGTCCAAAGGTTTAACTGGTTTGTCTCTGTGCAGGTGAGAGAGTCTCTGCATACTCAGTCTGTAAGATGGTTCATTGATTAATTCCTGTATGGCTGCATGCAGTGTGTTCTTGTTTAAAGTTGAGATAGAGAGTATCTTGGCTCCTCCCTTGTCTTGCAAACGAAGAAGATTGTCATACTGGTCAAAAAAGAATGGAATTCCAACCACTGGAATACCATGGTACAACGCTTCTTGAACCCCATTGGTTCCGCCATGTGCAACAAAAACTTTAGTCTTTGGATGCCCTAGAAGATCGTTCTGTGGCATCCAGTCAACCAGTAATGTGTTGTTCCCCAAAGTAGATGGTCTCTTTCCAGTGTATCTCCAAATTACCTTTTGCGGGAGCCGAGCAAAAGCAGTAGCTATTTCTGCTGTAAAATCATCTGGTAGGGCACTGATAAATGACCCTAAAGACATGATTATGACTCCATGCTCTCCAGAACTTTGCATGAAGTCTTCCAGATCATGTGGAAGGGCCTTTGATGGTTTACACTGAAAGCCTCCAATGTAGATAATATTTGGCATTGTTGGACGTGGAAATTCAAAAACAAAATCAACCCTCATAAGCCATATATCAGCCCCCTGGAGAAGTTCATAAAAACTTACAGGCGGATGAAAATATTTATCACAAAATGTTTGGTACAGTGGCAAATTAAAACGGCTGTTCTGAATGTCCATTAGCAAATAGAAGAAAGCGTTTTTTACTCGTTGGAAAAAGTTCATCTTGTCAGTGTTTCCAGATCCTGTGATAGGGATGTAAGACATTGGTGAGGGAGCAACGTCAAAGTGTCCCTCTCCAGTAGCGGTCCATCTCACATTATATACCATGGGTAACTTGAGTTCATGAGCCAGGAGAATCCCTGCACCCCACGATGGATCAGTAAGCATCAGATCATACTGCTTTTCCTTCAGTGTCTTCAGAATCTCCGCACTTTCAAATATGTTTGTTATAAGCTGACATATCATTTCATGAGTTTTATGAATAGCTTTGAATACATATGAATAGAGCTGGAAAGCACTCAGCTGACCCTTTCCTCTTTCATAGTTGATCATTTTGAAGAGCATATCGTCTACAAATTCTTCATCCATTCCTTTGGTGTTAGGTATGGTAATAGAGTTGTAATAAGTTGAATTGTCCTTTACGAACCAGCTATTATAGGTGCGTATTACATCAATGCTGTGCCCTTGACCATGTAAAGCCTTGATGAGGATGTCCATGTTCACCCAGTGACTTCCCTCTACAGGCACCACCAAGATTTTGCCACCATCACAGAGACAACCAAAAAGGACTACAACTGTTATCCAGAGAGAGACAGAAACGGTGTTCCCAGAAAATTGAGTCATCTTGCCTGTAAATGATAAAATAAATGGATTACATAAATTTGTATAATTTTTTTATTATATAAAGTATGCGTTTAAGTGTACTATAAGCACACTGTAAAAAGTGAACAGTTGGATCAACTTAAAACAATTACTTCAATTGGTAACACCTAAAGAAATTAAGTTTTCTCAACTTAAATTATCAGATTTTTCACAATAAAACGTGATCATTTAAGTTGAGAAAACTTAATTTCTTTAGGTGTTACCAATTGAAGTAATTTTTCAAGTTGATCCAACTATTCACTTTTTACAGTGCATTGTTGGGGGTAACTCATTACAAGTAACTTGAGTTACATAATCCGATTACTTTTTCCAAGTAACTAGTAAAGTAACGCACTACTTTTAAAATTTACAACAAAATATCGATGTTACTTTTTCAAATAAGTAACGCAAGTTACTTTGTTTTCCCATTTATTGACTGACAGCTCTCTTGTCTCCATGTTGAGACATTTCTAGACTAAATGTGAGCATGTCAGGGATGTGGGTGAGGGATGAAGCAAGGACTCAATTTGCAGGGAAATGAAGGGTTTTATTGATAATAAAAATAAAACAAAATACAAACAAAAACTACCCCGAGGGGGAAGACTTGACTTTGACTTTGACTACAGGAGGAATAAACAAGGGTAAACATACAACAATGAACCAGCACAGGACTGAAAACACAAGAAGAATAAATAGGGAGAGCAAACAAAGCAGGTTACGAGGGAGGACAGGTGGGGCAAATTAATCAATAATCAGGTAACAAGAAGGGAGGGGCTAGACAATGGACTCCTGCACATGGCAGAAACACATGACAAGCCTTGTGCTCACACATGACACAAGGCTTGTTCGACTTCATGCAGCCCTGCGCAGACCGATCGGCGGCTGACTTGAAGCAGTGCATGCCGGTTAGAAATTTTGTCCGACTTGACTCGACCAGCGCCGACGCCACGTGACTGTGACGTATGCCATCAAAGTACCGCGAGAGCGATTCGAGAGTAGCCGGAGAACTCAGCCAGCGCAGCTTCTCAAGAGCGGCTGCACGAGGGCTGATGACGACACAGCTGTTCCACGATTGGCCAGATCCATTGCATGACAACGATCACATGTGTTGTGTGTTTATTCAAACACCTTTAGTTCCTCTAAAGCTCACAAATCAGATTTTTATAACAGTAAACACTCTTTTCATGTCGTTTTGATGTTATATTTTGTCATGTTTATCAAATTAAAACTGATTAAAAAACGTAGACTCCACTTCATTGATAGTAGCTTATGTTGAACTTTATTCTTGTTCAAACAGACACTGTATGAAGCAGTAGGCCTACATAAAGTATTGAATGAAAATGTCTCTGAAACATCTGTGTATTATTTGGCAAATATTGCATTTATTTCACTTCAGCTGTGGTAAAGTATGCAAACACCACGTGAGCAGTCACTACGGGAACCAGAAAGTGTCCAACTTCACGTCTCCGTTTGCAGCTCCTCCCCGCCTGCACGCGGCTACTCTCTCCGATCGGTTACATCCAGCCGCAGCTGATGTTGAACACACCTAATCACTTGGCCAGTAAAACAAATCACCAGCCATGTGCTCATACAAAACAAGATATGAACATGCAGCTAATGAAAACACTAATAAGCCATGTGTTCACACAAAACATGACAACATGAAAACACACAGCTAATGGAAAACACAAGCTGTGTGCTACACAGCACAAGACAAAACATGACATGAAAGCACGCGGCCGATGTAAACACGAACCGCGTGCTAAACAAAACACAACACACGTGGACAGAAGAGCGTACGGCCCGAGAACGCTCAAAGCCGTGAGCCCACTCAAAGACATGACAAAACAGAGTGTCAGAGCTCTGTCACAAAACCAAGAAATAAACAGAAGTGACAGAACCCTGACATTTACTCACATGCATCTCACTTGCACAAAAAATATTCAGTATTCCACAAAATTAATAAAATAAAATCAGTGAAATGCAGAATCAGAATACTATGCAAACCTCCAATAACTAAATATGTTAAATAAAACATGCATTTTTATGGATTTAATCTCACTTTATTGACCAATGTACTTGCTTCTGACCTTCGATGAATCAGTTAAACCATAAGCAAAAATTACTATAGATTTTTTTTTTTTATTGGTAAAGTAAATGTTAAACTTTGTTCTCCTGCATCCTCTTCTTCGATTATCCAGAATGGCAGCACAGCTGAAAGGTTTGCTTGAGTGGCGCCCTCTACATTTTCCCCAAAATATAACTTTTTTGTTATAAAAAAAAAAAAACAGTAAAAAAGTAACACAAAAGTAACGTAACGCATAACTTTTTAGTTACTTTTTAAGGGAGTTACGCAATATTGTAATTACTTTTCAAAGTAACTTTCCTCAACACTGAGTGCACAACTACTTCATAAATATGTTTCTCATTTTTACTGCATCTGTACTACAAGTGAACTTATAATTATACTAATAGTTGACTATTTTAATACTTTTTTTAGTTTATGAAAGTACACTTTGAAGTATACGCTTAGTAAACTACTAGTTTAGTAGTTTTATAGTGCAAGTATACTTGTACACAGTTTACTATTTATATATTATTTTTGCACTTTAAGTATACCACTATGTTCCTATTTAGGTATTAATTTGTTATTCTTGAAATCATCTCTGGTTTCGACTATAACCATAGTTTCCTGAGACGCTGCGTCAATAGCCGCGTTTCCATTACCCTTCAAATTGCTCAAATTGAAATTGCGCATTGAAAATACACCCAATGGAAACACGTCAATTTCGCAAAAACTCCCATTTATCGCAAAAAAGTTTTTACTCTCGCATGGGGTGGTTTTTCAGGCAATTCGAAAAAGGGATATTTCGCAAAACTGCAATGGAAACAGTTTTTGCGCATTTACAGTCACCTGACTTAGAAGGCGCGGTGTGTTTGGACAGAATACGAGACAGAGTTCTTTATTAAATTCATAAAAGACAAAAGAATGACAGAAATACTGGATTCTAAACCTCAAAGAAGTGCCACAATCAAGACCTCGAAACCCCAGAAACACCTCATATGTGCCGCTCACACAAGGGTCTTTCCTTGCCATTAATGCTTGGATAACACACCTACGTTTCTGTGATATACAGTATATAAACCTACCAACGTCCGTTGCCATGATTTTTGGAATGACTTATCGCGAGAGGAAACAATTACGTTTTAGTCGCATGAAATAAAACTGAAATAATTATCTTCAGGCCCAAGGAAAACGTTGTGCTTGATGTTGACCGTGGTTCTCTCACAACGTATGAAACCAACTGCGCAAGAAATCTGGGCTTTCTGTTCGACCACAACTTAAAATTTGAGAAACAGATCAGTGCTGTTGTAAAGTCATGCTTTTTTCACCTCCGCCAACTCTCTAAGGTGAAACCTTTTTTAACTCAGAGTAATCTTCAAATAGTGATCCATGCATTCGTAACATCTTGTTTAGACTACTGTAATTCACTTTACTTTGGTCTATCTCAGTCTTCTCTCTCTCGCCTTCAGCTAGTGCAAAAGTGCGATCTGCTCTGTCTGTACACTCCTTCTCGTACCTTGAGCTCCAGTGATCACTGCCTTCTCATCGTGCCTAGATCAAGACTGAAAAAACGAGGCGACCGTGCTTTTGCGACTGCAGGCCCAAAACTTTGGAACAGTCTGCCTCTTTATATCAGACTGGCTCCTTCAGTTTCCATCTTCAAATCTTTTTTAAAAACTTTTTTGTTCTCTCTTGCTTTTGATGCTCCTTGATTCTGATACGACCACTGCTTATTTTTTCTTTTGTTTTATTTTATCAGTTGTTTATTTTTATTTTATTTATTTTTTCTGTACTGCTCTGCATTTTATTCTCTGCTATGTAAAGCACTTTGGTCAGCCTCGGTTGTTTTTAAATGTGCTTTATAAATAAAAAAATATTGTATAACATCGGTTAATGGAAACGGAGTTATTTCGCGATCGTTTTTTAGCGATATTTAGAAAAAAAATCGTGTGACAGCATCTGAAGCATGTGTCAACTAGTCCAATGGCGAGAAGGAAACTCACAGGCGGATGATGTCACGACCAGGAAAAAAAAGCACATACGGAATGACCAGCGTTAGCTTCAATTAGCCGAAGCAAGTCGATCACAGGGGTGAAGGAAGTATGGCAAGGTGATGCAGTGTCTTGTTCCCTTCTCAGGGAACTATGGTTACAGTCGTACACTCGCACTGCGTCAATGACTCTTTAGGAACGATAATGCCCAAACCCCATACTTACAAGTGCCTGTCGTGTAAATACTGAGAGCACAATTACGATATAAGCACCTGTGAACCTGGAGCAGCACCCAGGGGGCCGCAATACTCCTAGTAAAATGAGCTCTGACGGCCAAAGGTGACTCCTGGCCAGAAGCTTTGTAAGCAAGAGAGAGCCTCAACTATCTACTTGCTAACAGTTTGTTTAGAAGCAGGGAGCCCTTTTTTCAGGTGATCCAAAACAGACAAACAGCTGATCAGATTTCGTCTACAGGACAGCTCTGTGGACATTCAGTAAGTATCCAGCGTTCTAACTGGACAAAGAAGGTTCAGCTTTTCCTGGTCCTGATTTCTGAAAGGAGGAGGACAGAATGCCTGCAGAACGATAGGCCACGGTACGTTGGTAATGGCTTAGTCCGGAAAACCTTGACCATCCCCGATGCTAATTCAAGGCACAAGGGGGATACCGACAGAGCCTGAAGATCTCCTACTCTCTTTAGTGAAGTTATGTCTAGAAGGAGATAAACCTTCTAAAACCAAAGCCATGTCCCAAGCTGGAATTCTGGTTCGGGCTGCAAGCCTCAACCTCAAAGTGCCATGAAGGAAATGTGTTATCAGAGGGTTTCTACCCACAGATAAACCACTCAAAGGGACATCCACTCAAATAATACACTTGTTTGTTCACAGTCTGAACGTTCTTGTTTCCATTTGTTTAATTTCAAGATCTGAGGTGAATTATCCATTGTTGCTTTTACAGCTACAAAGCTGGGAGCACTAAATTATATTTAAAGTCACATTGCATGCTTTTAACATTAAATAAAGCACATAAACAGTACCTGAGATTATCATTGCCACACTTTGTGTTTGTTGTTCCAGCCGCGAAAATATAAACCGTTTCTAAAATAGAATTGTCGTGTGTCGCCATCGTGGCTGGTTAGGACAAAAACTCTGATTAACATGGAAAAGATACCTTTTATGTTGCGTTGCGTGTAGTTAGGACACGGTGTCAATGTGGATGGAGATAACCCTGCAGAAAAACGATCTTGCAGGAACTCTCGTACTGAACCAACAAAAAAAAAAGCTAGCAAAAATATGTTTAGAAGTATATGAGCTTGTCTAAAAATGTGCATCATAATACAAAAGTTATGATGAAAACATTTTTTACAAACAAAAATTATATAGTATATATATATATATATATATATATATATATATATATATATATATATATATATATAACATTTATACATTTATAACATTTTTCACTCAATATAAAATCAAATATAAATAACAATCCTGACCTGCAAGCATCACACAAAATTAATTTTTAAAACAGTTGTAGAAAACTACAGACGATCTCTGAAATAATGCAAATGTCACATTTATTTTGTTGTTTTAATTCATAAACTGTAGATAACTTACGGTTATATATTTGCTTTATTCAGTGCTGATATCTTTGTCTTGGCATGTTACTCTGTCTATGGCAAATTTCTCCTTAAGTATTGCACCTTATCAAATACAATGAGCAGCCCACAAGAAGAAAGTTCAAAGTACAAAGTTTATTTGTGACATCATCAGTATATGGCAGAGATTTGTTTTTAAAGTGCACACTTTTACTTGATTTGCTAGTGATATCAATTCTACAGAGAAGAATTTCTACTACTTTTCAAATCTATGACTATATCTGTGCACACTTGCTTATTAAAGCAACATAACTATTGATTTAAGAGTACTTTGTCTCAGTGGTGCACATTTAACTGCCTGCTATCAGTATCTGGACTGTGAACTTGAGATAGAGCAATGAGGGAAAGAGAGTTTACATGAGGTAATGAGAGATCACGCGGGGGAGTGCATAAACTCAAAATAAATTAAATCTGTTGAATTTTGTGAACAAAGACAGAATGCCACATGCACAGGCAGATGTCTCAATAAAAAGTTGGTATGATTAGATAATACACACCTTCTCATACAGTTTTCAGTTTCATACACAGCTCTTTTTTACATCATTACTGTTACGAAGAGGCAGGAATGGAGCAGAGAGAGAATCCATATGCAAGCACTTAATTTAATGAAACAAAACAGGAAAACCAGGGCAAACAATGGAACACAGAACTCAGGACAGAAACATGGATACAGCTACAACGGCCGACAAACAACAACTGAAGCACAGAGGTTTAAATACACAGGCAAACAAGCTAAACAAGATAACAAGGGGGCGGGGCTAATTAGAAACACCTGGGAGACTAATAAACGAGAAAACCTACCAAGGACTACAAAACATGGCACAGGACAGGAAATAACAAAAATCCACACAAGACAAGGGGAACACAAGACAGGAATCATGACATAGCCCCCCACTTAACGAGCGGATTCCAGACGCTCCTCAGCAAAACAGTCCAGGAGGGTGGTGGAGCGGAGGCGGACCCGGGGGCGGGATGGAGGGCCAGGCCCGTGAAGCTGAAGAGGACCTGGAGATTGCGGCAAGACGGGAGGCCAGGGTGGAGCAGGCAGTGCAGGCGACCAGGGCGGAGCAGGCAGTGCAAGCGACCAAGGTGGAGCAGGCTGTGCAGGCGACCAAGGCGGAGACGACCCTTCAGGCGGCCAGGGAGGAGACAACCCTTCAGGCGGCCAGGGAGGAGACGAACCTTCAGGAGGCCAGGGAGGAGACGACCCTTCAGGCGGCCATAGCGGAGACGACCCTTCTGGCGGCCAGGGTGGAGACGACCCTTCAGGCGGCCAGGGCGGAGCAAGCGGTTCAGGAGGCCAGGGAGGAGACGACCCTTCAGGCGGCCATGGCACAGGAACAGACACCGGCTCAGGAACAGACACCGTGGCAGCGGCTATCTCGTCCGGAGACACTGGCTCGGCGGAGACCATCTTGTCCTGAGACACTGGCTCGGCGGTGACCATCTTGTCCTGAGACACTGGCTCGGCGCAGACCATCTTGTCCTGAGACACTGGTTCGGCGGCGGCGGCCATCTTGTCCGGAGACACTGGCTCGGCGGGGCCATCTTGTCCGGAGACACTGGCTCGGCGGCGGCCATCTTGTCCGGAGACACTGGCTCGGCAGAAGTGACGTGAACAGTTTCTGGATCGGCAGACGTGACGTGAACAGTCTCTGGATCGGCAGAAGTGACGTGAACGGTCTCTGGATCGGCAGACGTGACGTGAACAGTCTCTGGATCGGCAGAAGTGACGTGAACAGTCTCTGGATCGGCAGAAGTGACGTGAACAGTCTCTGGATCGGCAGAAGTGATGTGAACAGTCTCTGGATCGGCAGACGTGACGTGAACAGTCTCTGGATCGGCAGACGTGACGTGAACAGTCTCTGGAGACGTGACGTGAACGGTCTCTGCAGACGTGACGTGAACGGTCTCTGCAGACGTGACGTGAACGGTCTCTGGATCGGCAGACGTGACGTGAACAGTCTCTGGATCGGCAGACGTGACGTGAAGAGACTCAGGCTTTGCAGGCATGACGCGAAGAGACTCAGGCTTTGCAGGCATGACGCGAAGAGACTCAGGCTTTGCAGGCATGACGCGAAGAGACTCAGGCTTTGCAGACATGACGGGAAGAAGCTCCGGCTCGGCAGATGTGGTGGCAGGCATCCTGGGGATAAGAATCAGGCGTCGCCACCTACTTTGCTGGAGATTACCCCTTAATGCTGCTGGATTCATCGTGTGGTCGGTCGTTCTGTTACGAAGAGGCAGGAATGAAGCAGAGAGAGAATCCATATGCAAGCACTTAATTTAATGAAACAAAACAGGAAAACCAGGGCAAACAATGGAACACAGAACTCAGGAGAGAAACATGGATACAGCTACAACGACCGTGTTACATTGTCAAGCCAATTGGGAACAGAATTTGTGCTGCTTTGTGCGGTTGTGTTTCTGTTTCCTCTATAGGTCACGTGACGTCCCGCCGATTGTTGATTATGGGTGGGGGCACCTGTTTTAAGGACGCCTTGTTTGACATCTGCTCTCTCTCACTCTCACTTCTGATTCGCTTCTGGTGGCAGACGGAGCGTGCTCCGAGGTGTCTCGTGTGCTCGGCCCGTTATGCCTCTTTTTGGAGTTTCTCGTGTCGACTTCATGATCGTGTTTTCATAAGCACGTTCCCGGAGGGGAATGCACGTTCTGTTAGATTTAGTTTAACACTTGATTTAGAGCTGGTGGTAATTGGTGATGGGTTTTCACATGTTATTTAGTTTAGGATTAGTTAGGGCAGCAGTCAGAGGACCCGGAAGACTCACGGAGAACATTGTCTTTTGTTTTCGAACGGGAGGTAGGCAAGTGTTATTTCTCCGGTAGATATGTGTGCGCAGGGTTTTCTTTCTGTTTGTTTTGTTACTTTCGTTTACCACCATGCTCTGCTTATGACAAATTATTCATCATTTAAATCATTTATAAATAAATAATTTTTGCACCGTCACTGAATCTCTGTGGTCTTTGTATGTTATGATGTTCCATTTTTAATTCATTTGATGGGCTCGTAACAGACCGACAAACAACAACTGAAGCACAGAGGTTTAAATACACAGGCAAACAAGCTAAACAAGATAACAAGGGGGCGGGGCTAATTAGAAACACCTGGGAGACTAATAAACGAGAAAACCTACCAAGGACTACAAAACATGGCACAGGACAGGAAATAACAAAAATCCACACAAGACAAGGGGAACACAAGACAGGAATCATGACAATTACAGACAGACATGGTTGTGTAATGGTTGGAGATTACATTTTCTCAGGAAATGTATAAAAGGGTTTTAGAAACAAATGCACAGACTGTGGGAAAATTCAATATTTATTATTCCATTAAACGTATTGCAACATACAATTTGAATAGAGTTTCAAAGAAAAACAAATATTTTTGCAAACTTTCTGCTACAGCATGTGACGCACATGAAGTTAAAAATATGGAGAGAGTGAATATCAGAACAACTGCAAACAATGTTATTTCAATGTTTGTCAAGTAATATATGAGTACAAAGGTAGTTTTCGTACCACCTCCGGCGAGGTTCTGAGCGAGCTGAGGCGATGCTAAAATGTGACGTGAAAACACGGCAGACTGCTGATTGCTCATATTACTTGGTCAAGTAATATGAGTACAAAGGTAGTTTGTAGGACTCTACAGACGTGAACAACAACTTTGTCTCATTACACACTCAATCCAGAAGAGGATCTGATATAACTGGAGTACAGGGTTATGAAATGCATTATCTCAATGCTTGGCTAAAGAGTCTTTAACTGTAGAGGATAAAGTAACAATACATCCTTCTAAATACAGGTACAGGTTTTTGGTCCAATAAGTAATACCCCAGTCTTATCTGAATTTAATAAAACAAAATTAAAAATTAAATTATCTTTAACACACTCTGTCAACTTGGATAATTCAGAGATTGCACATGGTCGTGATGAAATATATAACTGAGTATCATCGGCATAACAGTGGAAACTAATTCCATGTTTTCTTATAGGCCTAATATTCCCGAGTGGCAGCATATATATTGAAAACAGCAGAGGGCCTAACACAGATCCTTGTGCATGAATACCAGTGTAATAATTTTGAAGTCGATCAAAGAGTATTTTATGATCTATAGTGTTTAATTCAGCACTAAGATCAAGAAAAACTAGTATAGAGATACAGCCTTGGTCAGGCGCTAGAAGTAAGTCATTTGTCATTTTAATGAGTGCAGTTTCTGTGCTATGATGGGGCCTGAATCCAGACTGAAAATTTTCATAAATGCAAGGAGCACAATTGCAGACTTTTTCTAGTATTGTAGACAAATGGGAGATTTGAAATGGGTCTTTAATTTGCTAATTAATTTGGATCTTCATAACTTCCAGCTTGAAAGGTCTTGATGTCTATTTATTTGTTAATCTAGCCACTGTACTGTACAAGAACCTTGGATTGTTTTGGTTATTTTCTATGAGTTTGCAGAGATGCTTCGCCCTGGCTGCTTTTAGAGCCTTTTTAGAACGGGAACTGCTGACTTTCCACGCAATTCTAAACACCTCTAAATGAGTTTGTCTCCATTTGCGCTCTAGATTGCAAGTTTCTCTCTTGATAGAGTGAGTAATACTGTTGTACCATGGTACAGCACTTCTCTCTAACCTTTTTTAAGCTGATCGGTGCAAGAGAAAATGGTGCCCATAATGATAGTTATCTCTACAAGTTATACTACCACCATCAAAGCAACAGGGGACCAGATTTAACCAGAAACAAGATGTCAGTGCAATGTAATGGTCCCAAGTCTGAGTGATCCCAAATCCAGTGGTCCTAAGTCCTATAGACACTGCATGTATTTCCTGAGAATATACATAGAGAGAGCTTTCTTTTTGCATTCCTATTCAATTCAGTGCATGGCAGAGTTGCCACACACACCTCCACTTCCATCATGTGTCTCCCTCTGGTGGTGCAATATTTTCCTGGTGGTCTTCTTGGCCATGTTGGTCATGTTAGGGCATGTTCCAGCTCTTATATTTTTTTGGTCAGACTTGCCTTTAAGAGTCCTTATGTCGTGCCTTTGCCCTACATCTCATCAACAGGCTTTAAATTTGGATGCATATTGACACTTTCTAGTTTAGAGATGACTGAAGACAACTGCGGGGTGAGTGTAGTCCTGTTCCTTATGTTTATTTCTTGATTAGTTGGTTTGTAAGGACCATATTAGGATTGTATGAATGCACTGGGTGAAGATTATGGCCCTTTCCTTTATCTATCTTCAACAGAGTATAGGGTGAAGTTCTTATTTATGGGACTATATTAATAAGGGAGGCTGGGTTTAGTAGTCACAAGGGTTATATAATGTTTTGAATCAAAAATCCAATTAATTCTTTCTAACAATGCTATGATTTAACAGTACAATAACAAGTAAAAAAAAAAAACAAAAAAAAAAAAAAAAACTGACAGATCACTGAAACTTTCTTTCACTGGCATAAATTAGGTATCTTTGACCCTCCTGTAGACAAAGACTGGGAATGACTCTCCACAATAGACATTTAAAATTAATACACAGGTTAAATTGCATTAATTTTTATTTTTGAAAAAGGGAGATATGATTAAATTCCTCTAGTTTGCTTCAGCCTGAGAATTAAGAATTGCTTACTGGAAATGTCCTCAGTTTTGCGATCCAAAATTTCAAAAGCTAGGCCTCTTGTGGTAGTATGCCAAATTTTGAAAACTATAACTTCTGATATGTTAGGATTTACAAGGTTTGACAATTGTATTAATGGAGAATGTGACCCTTGTGTGACAATCGGTGATGATGATCACTAGTGGCTAATGGCGCTTTTCCACTACACAATACCAGCTCGACTCGACTCGCCTTTGTTTGGTTTTCCACTGTGTAAAAGTTGTACCTGTACCTGCTTCCAGGTACTTTTTTTCGTACCACCTCTGGCGAGGTTCTGAGCAAGCTGAGGCGATGCTAAAATGAGACGTGAAAACACGGCAGACTGCTGATTGGTCAGAGAGAATCGTCACTATTCACTGCGTCATCATTGCACGCGCCAGACGGAGTATCCTGAATAAAAAACAGCAAAAACAAAAACAAAAACATCCAAAAACAGCATACACTCGATTTCCTCCATTGTCCTGTGTGTGTGGGTAGCGGGTGTGTGTCGCGTAGAAGATTAAGTCACGGCAGTTTCCTGCGGCGTCGCTATGACGATACTATTGTACTATTGTGGAGGTACTATCTGCAATGGAAAACAGAGCGAAAAGCGAGCCGAGCCGAGACGAGGCGAGTCGAGTCGAGTCGAGTTGAGCTGGTACTGGTAATGGAAAAGCGCCATAAGTGACCAAACCACAAAAAAAAAAAAAAAAACTCTCACTCTCATGTACTACAGATAGCAGTATAGGCTCACTAATTAATTGGACACAAACAGTATGGTATTCGTATCCCAGACCAAAGTTCCATTTTTACAGCTGAAGCTCGCGCCATATTACTTGCCTTGGAACATACTGAAAAGTTTTCTGATTCAAAATCCTGTTTACAAGCTCTTTAGTCTTTGAAGACAAACCATCCAATAATCATTGATATATCATGAAAATCTGACTTTTTCCGTTTTTAAGTTTTATAATTGGGTCCCCATTGCATCTACCAACCCAGAAAACATGAAAAGTGAAAACCCAGTAACTTTGCTTTGGTAAGCCTTTCTCTGCAAGCATGTCAAACAATAAGCCGATCAGATTTCTCTCCCCTTCTGTAGGAAGGTGATCTTATTATAACTAGTGCAGTGCTTGTGCAAAATCAGTTTTTGTATGTGTTTTTAGTAATTGTTGATTTGGTTTGTTTGAGTGCTGATTGTTACAATTACACAGCAAAAGTTCAGTGACATTTTTATTTGTGCATGGTAGAAAGCAAATACTGATACTGACATAATGACAGAATAAATCTGGAAAATTGAACTACATGGTTGCAAAACAATTTATAATGGTGATATTAGGTGACATGTATTTGGGTATCTGTGTACAGGTAGCAGGAGTTTAGATTAGATTAAATTAGATTTACATTAGTTTCAACTTTGTTGTCATCGTGCAGATTATTATAGAGCCAATGAAAGGCAGTTAGCGTCTAACCAGAAGTGCAAAAATGCAGAAAAGTGCAATGTGAACAGTATAGACAGGTAGTGCAGTGTAGACAGTAGTATACAGTTAATGAAGTGGTATGGAGTACAGTAAGGATATGGGCTGGGTTTCCCGATAACGTTGTCTCTTAGCGCGCTACGAAGAGTCTTTAGGTATAACTTAACTAAAGGTATACCATTTCTACGCATGTTCCCCGAACTATACCTTAGAAAGCTGCTTAAGATATACCTTCTTACGTGTGACGTTACCAGGTGCTGTTCGTGGCGGTGGTGCTGAATTGGTTGATATCGATGGCTCGAGAATCAATTATTCTCTCGTGCAGGAGCTGCTTCACTGCATTATGTGAGAAAGTGGTGTTTATAAAAGAAGAACTTCAGAAATAGTTGAAATTGCATTTATTATCACTCATGGGATATCATAAAAAATAATCCAAACTATAATAGCCTATAATAGCCTAGCCTACATATTTTAAAATTGTCATATATTGTTGCCACAATAACCATTTTAAAAATTTTACGTGCTTTCATCTCTTTCCCATTTTTGTTCGCTGAGGTGGAGCTGCGATGAAATAGTGTTCTTGTAAATACTTTCCAGCGTTTCAGTAATAAAAGTGTACATCTTACATACGGTACTCGGCAGTGATCAAAAAGGAATATTGATGTATAATTTATTTCCATATTCACTTGTTGTGTCTCACAAAATGCATGATAAACATGATTTAAGTCCTGATGTCCTCTACAGAGGACACGTTTGAAATCAACGCCCTGTTCTGTAACAGAAAGTATTTTTTTTATTTGAAACCCCTTAACATTTTCCTGAGATGTTGTTTTATGAAATACAATTTGAAAAGTAGTCCAATTTAAATTATAATTACAATCAGGGCCTGAAATTAACACCCGACCACACGCCAAATGCGGGTGAATTCTTCAATTCGCCTTTGGCTAAGCCACGCCCTAGAATGTAGATTGACCAATCACAGCGCAGCCAAGAACGAGCTCCGACAGAGGTCCGACACTTTTTCACAGCGCTCCATTGACTTTAACGCAGGCGTCTCATATTTTTGGTCTCGGCAGGCTATTATTGTCGTAGTTTTATCAAAAATATGGTTAAACGTTGTGCCTGGGGCATTTGTAACACAGATACGCGTTTCCCAGAGAGGTTGAAGGGGGGGGTGTCCGTTTTTTTCCCTTCCCAAAACCGATTTCAAATCCTGACAAGTGTCGTCTTTGGATTAAACTGTGTGTGGACGTCCTCACAGTCAGCTAAACCCCTCAAGGATCAACAAGCACACTTTTGTGTGCTCTAAGGTAAATTTGCTTTTAACCTTCCCGTCAAGTTATACAAGTTATAATGCTAGTTAGACAGTTTTATGCTGTTTTAGGTTATGATTTCGGTTCTCTACCCTAATTACGTTAATGAATTCATACAGAAATGTAATATATGTCAATATATGTAAATTACATATATAATGTTAGTGCCCATGTATGTCTGCTGCATATATGAGAATATATGCAAAATTCATATATGTAAAACACATATACATATATGAAACATATATTTCAAAATATATCAAAAATGGCCGTTTTCATGTAAGTGCCATATATTTTCCCGTATATGCACATAAATGTGAAATATATGTAAGACGCATATATGTATACACGCATATATGGCACATATATGTATACACGCATATATGGCGCATATATGTATACACGCATATATGGCGCATATATGTATACACGCATATATGGCGCATATATGTATACACGCATATATGACGCATATATGTATACACGCATATATGGCGCATATATGTATACACGCATATATGACGCATATATGTATACACGCATATATGTATACATGCATATATGTACTTATTTCTATAGTACATACTTTCACATGTATTAGGGATACAAACCTTATATCTGAATGCCTTGAAATTAAATGCCTATAGTTGGAGATTGTCTATTGTGTGAATACCAAATATAGTATTTTAATACAATAATGCAGTGTTTTCTTTGTCATTTTTGACAAATACATCCACAAAGTACCATAACCATATGCCACAGCTTTAAAAATGCATCAGTATCACATGCATGTACACTGTAAAACTTTTCACTGTAAATTTACAGTTAAATACTGGCAGCTGGGTTGCTATCCACATACTGTATTTTTACAACACTACTACAGTAAACAGCATTTACAGTACTCCACTGTAATTACCAAATACAGCATATACCACATTTTACATTAAACTTGTCGACAGCAATAAATTGTATTTTTACAGGGAATACTGCTTTTATTATTACATAATTAAAATATTATACTTTAAGGTTTCATAAGAGTAGTCACACTAGGAAAAAGAAAACATTTTCTGGGTTTTAAAACATTTATTTAGTTAAATTGCCTTCTGTGAACATGTTGGCTGAATTACTTTTTAAACATAAAATGCAATTTTAACACTTAAACAGGTAACAGTTAGCACTTAATTAAAGGAATAGTTCACCCAAAAATTTAAATTAGCACATGATTTACTCACCCTCAAGTCATCCTAGGTGTATATGACATTATTCTTTCAGACGAATACAATCAGAGTTCTATTAAAAAATGTCCTGGCTCTTCCAAGCTTTATAACGACCATAGTCCATAAAAGTGCAAACGAAATCCCATTCAAAGTCTGCAAGGTTTCGCAGAAGTGAGGACACCTGTAGGCTTACAGTGGTGTTCTTGTTTTGCACAACTTGGCCAGTTTTCTTTGAAGTTACTTGTCCTTTCTTTGTTTTTGATCCACGTTCAGGATTGATGTCAAGAAAGCGTCTAAAAGGCAGAAAAAAACAACAATTAAATATTATTAACTGAGTGTATATATTTTGACAAAGAGAGACAGCACAAAAGCGGTCTAAAACTGAACAACATGAAAAAAATAAAATAAATGCAATGTTGGATGTTGTGAAAAAAAAAATGCAATGTTGGATGTTGTGATCAATAACTGATATTTTTTCTGCCCTGGTAAAATACATCAACTCAATGTGTCTGTTTACATGCACACTGTCAACTAACTAAATTTTTGGAAGTGGGGTTGCCAGATTTAAAGTTTTATTCTACAACTTTTGTCTACTCATCACCCAGCTCATTAACAATATCATGCCCTCATCCGGTGCCATCAGAGTATCAGTGGAAAGGCAGTCTTTAGACTCTCCGTTTAGAGCACACACTGCCAGAATCCAGCCCAAACCTTTGTGACAGAAATAATTTAACTTAATTGCAAGCCTTGCAAGTTTATTGCATATATGACAACATGATTTACCAGACTAAATGCATGTTTGCACCCAAAAATTTTAATTCTGTCATTATTACTCACCCTCAAGACTTTTGTTCATCTTCGGGACACAAATGAAGATATTTTTGATGAAATCTGATAGTTTTGTCCTTCCATTGATATCAATATCATTGCAACTGTCAAAGCCCAGAAAAGTGGTAAAAACATTGGTAAATATATAGCTACAGTGGTTCAACCTAAATATAATGAAGCAGGGTTTCTGCACATTTTTTAAAGTCAAATTTAAGGCTTTTTAAGACCTTTTTAAGACCCGAAGAAATCAAAATTAATACCATGCATTAGGGGTGAGCAATATTGACAAAATATGTCTCGATCGATATTTTCAAAGTTTTCTTGATAATAATTAGATAACATTTTACGGATTGTGTTTCTGTGCTTGGTGCCATGGCTTGTTTAGGCCTGTTGACAGCTGACTGACAAAGATATTCATATTCTATGCAGTGGTCAGTTTACAGCAGTGACAGAAATTAACATTTTTTATTAAGGGGTAATATATTTGCCACCTTAAATTGATTTCAAGGGGCATTTTCACCTATATACGGACATTTGTAGATGTTTCAACAAGATATCTTTCACATCTACTGCAGTCAGATTCACCCGTGTTCACTCTGAAGGAATCACTCACATGGCTGGGCACTTGTATGACACATCAAGGATGTTAAGAGGCTAAAAGCAGGTTTAAAAATTGAAGTCAACAGGGTGCAAATTTTAAAAAGAGGATAACACGGTGTAGGCAACACCGATTTTTGTCGTTGTTCTCTGTATTGACAGCACTCCAAATTTACAAAAAAATTAGCTCAATGTTAAAATTGACCGGAGTTCTCCTTTAAGGTTGCACTAGTTACATGGATTATTTAAACAATGTTTTTACTAGCTTTCTGGGCCTTAAAAGTTGCAAAGACGTTGCTGTCTATGGGTGGTTCAGAAACCTCTCAGATTTCATCAAAAATATCTTAATTTGTGTTCTGAAGATGAACGAAGGTCTTACAGGTTTGGAACGACATGAGGGCGAGTAATTAATGACAGAATTTTCACTAATCCTTCAACTGAAAACAACTTGCACCGATATATCTTAAAATATATGACTGCCACTGTTTTATCTCAAGATGCACACCAGTAATGTTTTTTTTTTTTTAATGATACATTATTATAAAAGCTGCTTAAATACCCTAATTTTATTAAGGCCTAGACCTGGCTTAAGCTAAGCCCTGTATGGAAACCAGGGCCATATTGTTCATACCAGTAGTCAACATAATAAATACTGTCAAGTCAAGGTTAGTGACACAATTCAGTCTAATATATATATATATATATATATATATATATATATATATATATATATGTATGAATGGCAAATATGCCAATGACTAACCTCTGACCAAACTCAAGGTGCTGCCTCTTCCTGGTACTGCAAGCTGAAGTTATAGGAGGAGGCAAACAGCGCTGCCAGGCCAGTGATGAAGAGGCTGTGATCCTTCACACACACCTTGACCTTCCAAACTTAATATCCAGCACTGGTTGCTTAGAGATTGACCTGTAATGGAATAAAAAAGAAAATAAAAAAAAAGAATAAATAAATAATATTAATAATTAAAATAACTACTGTGGGTTCCACTGTGGTTCGATGTAGTTGTCTATTCATAGTTCTATGAATTAAATTTTTCAACTAAAAATTAAAATTGGTTAGAATGCTAAAATGCACTGGCATATAATTTTGTTTGTTTTAAGCATAAACTCACTTAATTTTGACTTATTCTTTCAGAAAACAAGACAATTTTTACGTGTCTAATAAATGCTTCTTCATGTAAGAATTGTAGATATCTGGACTGGAAACAAAATAAAAACACTAATTAAGAAAAACATATTTTGCAGTAGGGTGAGTAAATGATGGCTTTTCATTTTAGGTTTCATCTACCCCTTTAATGTTTACATACCAGGAAATAAGTCGTGGACTTTCTGGCAAATGTAGATTGCTGGACATCAGCGATGCAAATTTCTGAAACAATTTTTAAAAAGGACAGCACAACCTTGATCAACAGAACCCAAAACATAAAACATATTACAAATTAATGAGATTTGCTGAATAATCTCTACTTATCTGCTTGAAGGATAACACCGTCTAACTTCTTTGAATTAGGGAGTAGTTGTAGGACCATGGGATGGCAATCAGGAACAGGCCTACTACATTTGAAAACAGCATTAGGAACATGGATTTTCATGTGCTAGCAAAATTCTGACAACGATTCAAAAGCACGATCACAGAACTGACAGAATTTGACAGCATTTTTTTTTTACAACATAGACTATAACTGTAACACTACTTAAAAGCACTTACATTAACAATGGCCATCAGATTACAAAGCCTAAAACGAAAAAAATATCAAATGCACGTCATGCAAATAGCATGGTAAAGGTTGTCTATTATATGAAATGTCGAAGTTAACGTTAGGCTACTTGGTAAACAGGTGGAACAGAGTCAGTGAATTGCTTGCGCGGCCACGGTAGTAAACCGCGTTCTCAAAATCAAACCAAATACGTGAAAACAATGTAGAAATGCGAACGCAAAAAAAAAAAAAACTTATATATTGGCTTACCGTATCACTCAGTTGAACAATTCTCCATCTTCTCAAACTCTAAATCCCACTTATCGTCACGCGCAGGTTAGATTATTCAATGACAAATTCTTCCATCCGTCTTCAGGTAGCTGCTACCGTTAACGTCGTCCATTTTCTACTGCGTCACAGGCAACTAATGTTTGAAACACGAACCGAACCGAACCGAACCGAACCTCAAAAAAGCTTTAAAATTGCTCACAGATTCGCAGACATTGTTTATCTTGATAACAGGAATGATTATTTGTTCAGTTGAATCCCGCTGACAAAACGAGTTTGCCTGTTGTAGCTGCCTAACGTTACTGTCTGCTCGCATGACGCGTCACATTTGAACTGAATTGAGCGCGAAAGAAATCAATCCCACAATGCAATGCCTTTTCAGTCAGTATGATGGTAACGAATTTATCAGGACGAAAACATAAATGTGCTGTATATTTACAGCTGTTCTGTAAAAGATACAGCTTAATACTGTATTATGGAAATACAGTAGCCTACAATTCTGTAAGAAATTCGTTGTAAATTTACAGTAAAGGGTTACAGTGTATGTTTACATACATTTATTAAATATGTTGAAAACAAATATGTATGTCACATATTTATAATTAATGTTGTCCATATATGCGAGAAACCAATACTATACTGTAATATATGCAGATATATGGTATCATATATGGATGAACTCAAATATTTTCTTCACATGTTTGGACACATACATGTTCATATATGCTGCAGGCATATATTGTGTTCTCAGATAAGTCAAATATATGTATAGATATATGTTGCAGTCATATATTGTGTTCTCAGATAAGACAAATATATGTATAGATATATGTTGCAGTCATATATTGTGTTCTCAGATAAGTGAAATATATGTATAGATATATGTTGCAGTCATATATTGTGTTCTCAGATAAGTCAAATATATGTATAGATATATGTTGCAGTCATATATTGTGTTCTCAGATAAGTCAAATATATGTATAGATATATGTTGCAGTCATATATTGTGTTCTCAGATAAGTCAAATATATGTATAGATATATGTTGCAGGCATATATTGTGTTCTCAGATAAGTCAAATATATGTATAGATATATGTTGCAGTCATATATTGTGTTCTCAGATAAGTCGAATATATGTATAGATATATGTTGCAGTCATATATTGTGTTCTCAGATAAGTCAAATATATGTAGAGATATATGTTGAACATATATTGTGTTCTCAGATAAGTCGAATATATGTATAGATATATGTTGCAGTCATATATTGTGTTCTCAGATAAGTCAAATATATGTATAGATATATGTTGCAGTCATATATTGTGTTCTCAGATAAGTCAAATATATGTATAGATATATGTTGCAGGCATATATTGTGTTCTCAGATAAGTCAAATATATGTATAGATATATGTTGCAGTCATATATTGTGTTCTCAGATAAGTCGAATATATGTATAGATATATGTTGCAGTCATATATTGTGTTCTCAGATAAGTCAAATATATGTAGAGATATATGTTGAACATATATTGTGTTCTCAGATAAGTCGAATATATGTATAGATATATGTTGCAGGCATATATTGTGTTCTCAGATAAGTCGAATATATGTAGAGATATATGTTGCAGGCATATATTGTGTTCTCAGATAAGTCGAATATATGTATAGATATATGTTGCAGTCATATATTGTGTTCTCAGATAAGTCGAATATATGTATAGATATATGTTGCAGGCATATATTGTGTTCTCAGATAAGTCGAATATATGTATAGATATATGTTGCAGGCATATATTGTGTTCTCAGATAAGTCGAATATATGTATAGATATATGTTGCAGTCATATATTGTGTTCTCAGATAAGTCAAATATATGTATAGATATATGTTGCAGGCATATATTGTGTTCTCATACAAGTCAAATATATGTATAGATATATGTCATGCTATTTAAAATATAAGTACATATATGGCCATATATTACATTTTTGTATGGGAAGAATCAAGGTGCTAGCAAGCAAGCTTAGCGATAGTTTAGTTATCACGTAAGTCAGGATTGTATGTTTTGACTAGCGGCTGGATGTTAGCTAACTGTGTTATTCAAGATACAAACACCTAACGTTAACGTTAGGTGTTTGTATCTTGAATAACAAAGTTAGCTAAAACAAACAGCATATAACTGTCTAACTAGTATAACTTTACAGTAAGGTTAAAATCTAAATTTACCTTAGAGCACACAAAAGTGTGCTTGCTTGTTGATCCTTGAGGGGTTTAGCTGACTGTGAGGACGTCCACACACACAGTTTAATCCAAAGACGACACTTGTCAGGATTTGAAATCGGTTTTGGGAAGGGAAAAAAACGGACACCCCCCTCCAACCTCTCTGGGAAACGCGTATCTGTGTTACAAATGCCCCAGGCACAACGTTTAACCATATTTTTGATAAAACTACGACAATAATAGCCTGCCGAGACCAAAAATATGAGACGCCTGCGTTAAAGTCAATGGAGCGCTGTGAAAAAGTGTCGGACCTCTGTCGGAGCTCGTTCTTGGCTGCGCTGTGATTGGTCAATCTACATTCTAGGGCGTGGCTTAGCCAAAGGTGAATTGGCGGGTAACACTGTCAATCTACCTACCACAAAAAAAAAAAAAAATCGAGAAAAAAAAAAAAAATTTTTCGAGAATCGACCCTTCGCGGGGAGTTTGATTGACAGGCGATCTGGCCAATCATAATCCGCCTTTTTTTTTTGTCCGACAAAGCAGTCAGGAGAGTTCAACGTTGGAGGATTTGAACTTGAAAAAACGGAGTGTACTGAGTAAGCCTACTGACATCTTTCCGCAGTTAAAACTACATTCCTTCTTATGTTCATTCATGTTTATTTGATGCTATAAATTAACTAGAAGGAAGAGATGATCGGTTCACGAGCAGCTTTAACTTGAGGCACCACAGCGATCTGTCACAGAGCCACAAAACGGTATTGTCCAAATTTCTTTAAAAATGACCAAATTTTAACGTTGAGACTTTGTTTAATATCAAAAGTAACCTGGACTGTCTTGTCTGTCAGCGTGTTGTCAGTGTCCTCTCTGCTGCGCGATGTGTTTAACATTGCGTGAGATCATGGTTTGGCGTGAGCGCGCGCGGTGTAGCTTGTCGGACATAGCAACAGTAACTAAAGGGGCGATTGTTTTTTTTTTGTGTGTGTGTGTGTGTGTGTGTGTGTGTTTTGCAACTGTTCTTTGACATTCAAACGAAGTTGTATGTTTCGTTGGATTTTAGCTAAAAATGTGGCGGTACATTACTGGAGTAAAGAAAGCATCTGTGAAAGCAGCGCAGTTTGAGTGTTTCGGAACGTATGTGATCGGAGAGAAAGATGCGTCTTCTCTGACTAAGTTACGTTTGAATGTGTGAGTTGTATTAAACTGTTGGTGAGATGAGATGAGATAATGCAACGCTGACATAGGCTACAGTACAATGACAGTTGCACAGATGTTGTGTCCAAATGTCCGGTAGCCTACCCGGTAACTTTACCAGTAATAACAATATTAATTTAGTTCTGCTTAACGGTTCCTGAACGCTGTAACTAACAGCTGCCCAGCCATCAACACAGCCGCGTGTGATTTGTTTACATACGAGCTGCACTAGGTCTATATCTGTATTCTAAGAGTTATTATTACTTGTATGGATCTCGTTAATAACTTGACAGCACTTAAATGTGTATTCTTATAAGTTAAAGAACAAATGTTTGTGCAAATCCTTTTTTTTTTTCACCTTTTATGAGGCAAAAAAAAAAAAAAAAAAATTGGCTGGTAAAAAGTCACTGTGGCGGGTGGATTTTTAAATCCACCTGCCACAGTGGCTGGTGGTCAAAAAAGTTAACTTCAGGCCCTGATTACAATATATTATCATATTTCCATAAGAATGCTACATTTGATCCCTAAATTAATGTCAGACATTTTTAAAGACCAAGGAGTAGTTGTTTTCATGGTGAAACCTCCAAACATTTGGTATCTCTGAAAAGTCCTGAATGTGCTCTTTACAGGACACCCAGGTTGTGTCATGTGACATGTATGATGTCAGAGAAATTCACTAAAAAATAATGTCCACTACAGTGGACAAAAGTCTATTCTTGGGTCCCAGGAGGATATGCGGGTTGGGTGAGAAAAAACACTGACATTATGGATTCGGACGGCAATAAAATCACTTACCCCTGTAAATGTTTAAAATACCGTATGAGCCCATGATAAACAATTAGTGTCCGAATAGGACTTAACTGACAGTCTGCTTTCACTGGCCTTTGAAAGCGCTCCGCAGATGGTGCCGTCTTTTAGAACAACTATTCGCTGTATTGCTGCCGTAGTTTGAGCAAATTCCCACCACAATCATTCCCTTTAAATAGACTATTAAGCCTTTAATGGTTCGGCAGCTGATG
The DNA here is from genome assembly GCF_949319135.1 of Squalius cephalus. Taxonomy (NCBI): domain Eukaryota; kingdom Metazoa; phylum Chordata; class Actinopteri; order Cypriniformes; family Leuciscidae; genus Squalius; species Squalius cephalus. The sequence continues at coordinate 39,762,596 of NC_137127.1, read as the reverse complement.
TACCTTTGGATAATATAATTAAAAATCTAACAACAATCCGTATAATGACAATTTTATTCTTTGCATGAAAACACTTGAATTAGCCTAATTGAACACTGTCTGGGTATATTAAAACTTCAGAATTATATTCGTATAGACCTGCAACAGTGATAAGGATTTTGGGAAACCCAGCCATGGGGATTTGCCGTCACGATCGGTAAGAGTAGAGTTAATCTCGTTTAAACCTGCATAGCCTTCTTGAGCTATCCTGTTGAATAGGCAGGGCAACTATTTAACATAGCATATTCAACATCACATAGTTACAGGCTAACTTCAGCGTGCATGACAAAGTAATAACTTAGCATTGAGACCAGGCTATGCTTGAGCAAACATTTTGTGAAAAGGCTACTACAAATGATGGCCGTGAAAGAGACAGTGAACACATTGAATAGGACATGTTTAGTTGGTGAATAGCATAGGCTACTATTACACAGTAGCGATAACGTTAAGCGCACCAGAACAAAATATAATATTCAGAAGTAAACAGTTTAGCCGACTCACAGATTCAGTTAACATCCACAAATGAATAAGCGCAACGGTTCAGGGAGCAGGCTACACAGTGAACTCCGAGAAAACGCTACTTAAGCTCCGCTGCTTTCTTTGACCCTCTCTCTGGTCCTGCACTGTGCTCACTCTGTGTGTGAGAGGGGGAGTGGCCTCTGGTCCTGCACTATGCTCACTCAATGTGCAGTGTGAAAGGGGGAGTGGCCTAGAGCGGCAAAAGCCAATGTGTGCTTCTTTTACCGATATATTTACCGATATATTTTGTATTTCTAATCCAAACAACGTCAAACTTGGCACTGCACTTACTAGTGCCCATAGCAAGACACCTGTCAAGTTTGAAATCCATCGGACTAATGGTTCGAGAGATATGCGAATAACAGACACACAGACACACAGAAAGACGTTCCTGTAATTTATAGATAGATAGATATTACAGCCCCTTAATCTGCACGTTTGTTGACTACTGTATATTAGAGAAATAGCAAGCAGAATGAATGTCAACATAACAAATAATTATTAATACATTCTGTGGTTGGGAAAAGAAGTGTCTACCCTTTAAAGGTGACATATTATGCCCCTTTTCACAAGATGCAATATAAATCTATGTTGTCCCCAGAATGTGTCTGTGAAATTTCAGCTCAAAATAGCTTGTCAAAGTTGCCCCCGTTTAGGTGTGAGCAAAAATGCTCCATTTTTGTGTGTCCCTTTAAATGCAAATGAGCTGCTTTTCCCCGCCTCCATTCAGAAGAGGGGCTGATCCTTTACACAAGCGGATACAATAACAAAACATGCGAATAATCTCACTCATCCAAAATCTCAGAAATAACCAGTAGTGGAGTGCAGCGTTACAGAGAGACTCAGGAAGAGGTTGCAACTTAGACTGCTCCTGGACGTTTCTGAATGGTTTGTGGATACATTTATGTAGTTGTTGTTGAGTTACATTGATTCATCTGTTTCTGGGGGATTTCCGTTGAAAATAAAATTAATCCACTGCTCTCTTGTCTCATCAGAGGCTGGGATGCTTTGCTCAAACTTTTGCCATTGCTTAGAACTGGTTACTAGGGGTGTAACGGTACACCAAACTGACGGTTTTGTACGTAGGGGGTGGGAAATAAACATTAACAAATTTTATTAAACAGTGGTTTACTGAAAAAAAAGTGTCTCTGTCTTTAGATGAATTAAATTATAATTCAAAGTTTCTTAAGGATAAAATGATCTCTGCTTATGCTGTAAACTATATAGGGAGCCCTTACTTGCACATTACTATAATATTAAAAGTTAACAACAGAGCCCATATTAGCCTAAATTCAGTTGCTATTTATTTTTAGATATAATAATCAACACTCAAATAACAAATTTTATGCAAACATGTAAACTGCACATATAAGGCAGTTTTTGCATTAACTTCTAAATCTAATTATAAAATTATGTTTTTACTCCAAATTGTTGTTGAAATAATCATTTACACAGTGGCTGTCATTTTCATGACAGATTTATTCAAACATACATTAAATAATCAAGACATCACTATTAGGTTAATTAAAATATATCGGCTAATATAGTGCATATATTTAGCAAAAGTAATATTGGTGCGTTGAAGTCATTAAAGATCGTATTTACGCGTTGAACGCACATGAACGCCACCACAATGTCATAAATACGAGTGGGAAGCTCGGGTTTTCTTTAAGCCCCGATCGATACGAGTTGGGGGCGTATCAGTGAGAAACATGGCAGAATACCACAATACTTAAAGGTACACTGTGTAGGAATTTCTCCCATCTAGCGGTGAAATTGTATTTTGCATTCAAACGAATAGTGCTCTCTAGCGCCTCGCTTTTTCAAATGTGTGTTGCAACTATGACAGCCGTTATGTACCAAGAAGCTATGAGAACATGTCTTCCAATAGCACTTCATTGAGTTTAACTACTTGTTCTACTGTTATGCTGCCTATATAATGAATTACACAACCAAGCAATGAAAAAAAGCTTGTAATTTAGACCGTAACATTGACTTACCTGTCAAGAAAAAAGCAGGCAACTTCAGCGTCCCTTTCAAAGTCTTTCTCCTTCATTAGCTCTTTCCACTTTTTTTTCTACTTCTTCATTTGACTTCACTTTCTTTTCTACTTCTCTCTCTGAACTTCCTATTACTAACTCTGTTGAGCACTATAATTCCATGCTATCTGCACTTCTGGACGAGTTTGCACCTGTGCGAGAACGGGTTGTTACATTTAGAAAACCCTGTCCATGGTATACACCGGAGTTACATTTAATGAAAGCTGATGGATGGCAATTAGAATGGCAGTACAAAAAATCTGACCTGACGGTACATAGGCATCTTCACACTCAACAACAGTCTGCTTACCATTCTGCTCTGAATACTGGACAAAAAAACTATTATTCAAGCATCATTGGTAATGCTGCAACTAATTCTAAATCTTTATTTAAGACTGTTGACAATCTTCTTAAACCAACTAAGGCCATTGTTCACTCCTCTGTTGACCAGTGTAATAAGTTTCTTTATTATTTCACTGGGAAGATTGAGGGCATATACAGCTCTTTAATCACTATCACCCGAGTTGAGCTAGTTGATACACTCAGCCTTTAAATCCTCCAACCACTACCTTTTCGAACTTTGACATGGTTGGAGTTGATTTTATTATAAGTACAGTTAAGTCCATCAACTCAACTACCAGTATTTTAGGTCCGGTTCCCTGCTTGGTTATTATGAACTGCCTTGCATCAATCTGCCCTCATATGACTTCAATTGTGAATTTATCATTGAGTTCTGGAATTATTCCTCCAGATTTAAAAATAGCTGCCATTACACCAGTCTCTAAGAAGCCTGGTTGTGATGTTTCTGATTTGTCCAGTTACAGACCTATTTCAAACCTTCCTTTCTTGGCTAAAGTTCTGGAGCGTGTTGTGGCTATTCAGTTAAATCATCACCTAGCACTGAACAGTCTTTTTGAACCTTTTCAATCTGGGTTCAGAAAAGGGCATAGTACTGAGACAGCTCTAGTGAGGGTCGTAAATGATCTTCTTATTGTGGCAGATTCTGGTGCATGCAGTATTTTGGTCTTAATAGACCTCAGTGCTTCTTTTGATACTATATGTCACTCTCTTCTGCTAGATAGGCTGGAAAAAAATTGGCTGGGTCTTTCTCGAGCAGTATTTAGTTGGTTTTGGTCTTATTTAACGAATCGTGCCCAGTTTGTAAGCTTGGGTAATTACAAATCTGATACCGTGCCTGTTCGACAGGGAGTTCCTCGGGGTTCAGTGTTGGGTCCAATTTTATTTAATATTTACATGCTTCCACTTGGGCAGATCATCAGGAAATATGGTCTTGGATATCACTGCTATGCGGATGATACACAGATTTACATCACCACTAGTCCTGATGTCCATTGCTCATTAATAGCTTTGCATAGTTGCCTAGCAGAGATCAGTATATGGATGCAGAATAACTTCCTGAAGCTGAACGGCTCCAAAACTGAATTGGTGCAGATTGGTACAGTGGCGGCTACTCGTAAGGCCGAGCAGATTAGTTTGATTGTTGACTCCAGCATGGTAATTCCCACTTCACAGGTGCGGAATCTTGGTGTAATATTTGATCCTCAGTTAACATTTGAAGCACATATAAAATACATCTCTAAAACTGCTTTTTACCATCTGAGAAACGTTGCTCGACTCTGACCTTTTCTCTTTTGCAGACACAGAAAGGCTTATACATGCCTTCATTACAACTAGGTTAGATTACTATAATGCCTTGTTCTCTGGCCTTCCAGCTAAATCTCTGAGCAGGCTACAGTATATTCAAAATTCTACCACCCGTGTGCTCACTCGTACTTCTCCTCGTGAACACATTACACCGGTGCTTTCACAGTTGCACTGGCTTCCCAAAAATGCGAGAATTGATTTTAAAATTCTTATTTTAACATACAAGGTACTATATGGGACTGCACCTGAGTATCTTTGTGATCTCATTAGCCCTTACACTCCATCACGTTCTTTCCGTTCTGCTAACTCTCTTTTGTTACATCATCCTTCATGTAAGCTCAAGACCATGGGGGAAAGAGCCTTTTCATACAAAGCCCCCAAGCTATGGAATGTGCTTCCTCTTACCATCAGAAATGCACCAACGTTGGGACACTTTAAAAAGTTGATTAAGAAGACACATCTATTTAAGGCTGTTTTTCTTTAATTAATTGTTGTACTGCCCTTGTTGTTTCTGTTTATTTTACTGTAGTGCTTTGGGTTTAAGAAAAGCGCATTACAAATAAAATGTATTATTATTATTATTATTATTATTATTTGAATTACATGTATTTGAAATACGTATTTAATTACTTTTGTGTAATTTGTATTTTCCTTAACAAAAATAAATTAAATGTCATTTGTAATTAAATACTTTGAGAGACTGTAATTTGTATTTAAAATACTTAAAATACTTATTTAAATATTTCGTTTTATTTAGCATATATTAACTTTCATCACCAGGATTAATAGGACCATAGACATATGAAATACGAATAGGACTACCAAATTGCCTATCAAAGTTTAAGAAAATCACGTGATGTGAAATAGCCAATTGACCCTGTTCACATTTCCGGGTTTCTCAGAAGTGGAAGGCGTCATAGTTGGGTAAACTTCTATAGCAGTGAATAGGGTATATGTCGAACGTCGCATGACGAAACCGGAAACCTGGTCTCATCGCATCCGCTTGTCATAGAAAGTGTTAACAGCCGTATGAACTGACGCCGATATCTATGGAATTTTAAGGTAATCAGCTAACCTACCTATCTCACTTTGTTATTGGCGTTTTATTCTATTTAAATATCTAAACGTTAGTGTGAAGATTTTTTTTTTTTTTTACTTTTAAATATCGATCTTCACATGCGAGGGACATTGGTTATGATCATCTTTGCTCGCTCCTTTTAAGTTATCTTGAGTAAAACAGTAAAAAAATGCAAGAAGCACATACAAAAGACCTGAACCGGAAGCGATGTGTTCTGTTTTCCGGTTTCGTAATGCGACGTTCGACATATACCCTATTAGAGACTACATTAAATATATATTTTTTGTGTCCCCGTTTGCTCAAATAGCAAAAGAAAAACACCACAACAGTGTTTTCACAACTTTCAAAAACAGTAAAAAAAATAGAGAGAGATTGATAATAGCAGTTGGAAGAGAGAAAGATGTCAACTTTGTCACAGCCGCTGTGTTAGAAACACCCTCACAGCAACGTTAACTAGATTTGTTGTAATATAATACAAATATATTGTTATAGGTATAATGGTCTTTTATTATGACAGTATGCGGCACCATGTACGTTAAAAGTGCATCTTCTGCACTAAACAATGAAATTACGATATTCTATACTCTTACGTGTATCTAATTTGACAGTTACTCTCGCACTATTACAAATTACTTGTATTTTAATTAAATACTTTTTTCACAGCAGTATTTTGTATTTTATTTAAATACATTTGATGAGTAAGTATTTGTAATTTGTAATGAAATACTTTTTGATGTTTTTGTGCCCATCTCTGGTTACACCCCTACTGGTTAAGCCCAATTTATACTTCTGCGTCGAACTTACGCCGTAGCAACGTCGTAGGCTGTGTGAGGGGCGCGTACCCTTCCGCGTACCCTGACGTGCACCTCTCCAAAAATGTAATAACGCGGCAACTCTACGCGGACGCAAGCGCTGTGATTGGTCTGCAAGGACCGCTCCCTCGGGTTTCACATGCTCCCTCTGCGCGCGTCAACGCAGACAACGACGCAGAAGTATAAATGAAAACCAACGCGTTGCCTACAGCGTAGAGGCTCCGGCGTAGGTCCGACACAGAAGTATAAATCAGCCTTACACTGTTGCCTCTTGCGTAAACCAAATGGCAGCCCTGGAAACGTGCAGATGAAGGGGTGGTAATATTATAATAAGATCCCCTTCCTACTTCAGAAGGGGAGTGAAATCTGATCGGCTTATTTTTTGACATGCTTGCAGAGAAAGGCTTTCTATAACAAAGTTACTGGGTTGTCACTTTTCATGTTTTCTGGGTTGGTAGATGCACAGGGGACCCAATTATAGCACGTAAACACAGAAACAATCCGATTTTCATGATATGTCACCTTTAAATCAAGACACAACCAAGTTGTATTTACAAGGTGTCGGATAGGTCATACTTGACTGACTCATGGGCATTTATTGAAGGGTGAAGAAACACCAAAATGTCAATACTGTAGTACCAACTTGTCTGTTAAACATACTTTTGGACTGCCCAATCTTTAATGTTACAAGACAGCGCTTTTTTATCACAACAAAAATAAGTTTTAAGGACTTATTTATGTATCAAGAATTATTTTATTTTTTTTTACATTTTTAGCACAAGTACATTTAAATAATATTTTATATAATTGTACTCATTTTGTACTAATAATGTAATAGCCGGTGATGCTGATATGGCGATAAACTGAAATTACTACTACACCCACTAATTGAAAACCCCCTCCAAGTCCAGAATCATCCTTCAATCCTCATCTCATCCATCACCATATTTTTGCAAGTTTGTTGGTTCAGGTGATGTCTGTTTATTTGTTAATCTAGCCACTGTGCTAAAGAAGAACCTTGGATTGTTTTGGTTATTTTCTGTGAGTTTGCGGTGAGACAGCGGACACAACTTTTTAAAGTATTTTAGACAAATGGAAGATTTGAAATGGGTCTGTAATTTGCTAATTAATTTGGGTCCAATTGTGGTTTCTTAATGAGAGGCTTAATAACTGCCAGCTTGAATGGTCTTGGGACATGACCTAGAGATAAAGACAGGTTAATAATATTGAGAAGAGGCTCTTCTGCTAGGTAACATTTAGTGGGTGTTCTACACTGTAAAAAATTTCCCCGTTAATTTACAGTAAACTGCAGGCAGCTAGATTTACCTGTAGAATGCTGTAATTTTACAGTGGACCTGCTGTAATCTGAAACAACAGTTTATTACTGTAAAATTTTTCCCGTTAATTTACAGTAAACTACAGGCAGCTAGATTTACCTGTAGAATGCTGTAAATCTGAAGTAACAGTTTATTACTGTAAAAAATATTACAGTACTGTGCTGTAGAAAATATAGGCTGCACAGTTTAATACTGTCAGGTGTTCGGCTGCACATACACAAACTGTGTATTACTATAAAGTGTATTAAAGTATACTCTAAAATGTGATCTTTACATTGTAACACTACTAGAATCTGACAATTTAAAATTTGCATTCTAAAATAAAAAACACTGAAAATTGCTTGCAAACAAATGGCTCAAACAAAAGATGACCTTAAAACATGCTTTTATTAAAGCTAATACCTTTAAGAACAACACAACACTAGATAAACTTTTAGATTTATTCTCATACAACATTAGATAGACTTTTACCATATGCCTTAAAACAGGCATACATCATTACATATATACATACATACATACATACATAACCTGTTCACAAAATACAAATATACTCTTAAGTCAGGCTTCAGTGAACACTAGCCAATTATTTTATATCAAAACAAATAGTTTATAAAATATATATCAGCATTTTATACTTTTGGACTGATGGTTAAAGTCTTTTTCTGCACAGTTTTCCCAGTTATTTTACACACCTCTTTTCTCTGTGCAGCCTTGGTTCTCTTTTCCGGATTTATTCCAATAAAGTATCTGAAAAATAAGAGGAGAAAATTTTCACTTAAAATGATTTGCAGTGTATAATTTTGATTATCTAAAAATTTCTAACCAAAAACTACTGGATAATTCACTGAAGACTTGGAATTAACTGCAGAGATCATACAGAGTACATTTATAGTCAGTAGATTCTAGCATGAGGCACATAAATGTGAATCTTATCCTGATAAATGAAAGTTATGTGTCAGTCTGGAGTGTGAGCTTTGTTTTAGAGAAACAAAATGCAGACATGTCTAATATGACATACTTACCAAGAAGGATCAAACAAGGAGACACAGGCAAGCATTTTCTCAAGGTCAGCAGGTTTGGCAGACATCTATTGGTAAAGAAAACAATTTAAGATGACTGACAGTATTTGTATCTGTAAAGAAAAAAATTAAAACTTAATGTGCTACTTGTTGCTTTTATTCTACAGAGGCAATAGGCCTAACATATTCAGAATATGAATGGTTTATGTAAAAATTATAATTTTCTCATTTACTCACCCTTATGCAGGTTTAAACTCTGATGATGCAAAGGACGATATTTTAATGAAAATGAAATGTCTGTTTGTCCCTACAATGGAAAAGAAGAGAATGGGGATCAATAATGGGGAACACCAATAGTCATAGTAAATGAAAGATAAAATTAGCCTAATTTATACAGGTCACATGTTTTAACCAGTTTTCTTAAGTGATTCAATTTGTCTCACCGTACATCTAGCAATTGGAGTCCAGTTTTTGATGCTTTGGTCTCATATCTCTGATATTACATGAAACGACAGGTGACTTAAATTAAAGGGATAGTTCACCCAAAAATTTAAATTAGCCCATGATTTACTCACCCTGAAGTCATCCTAGGAGTATATGACATTCTTCTTTCAGACGAATGCAATTGGAGTTATATATAATAAAAATAAAAAAAATGTCCTGGCTCTTCCAAGCTTTATAATGAGAGTGAATGGCAAGTCCATACAAGTGCATCTATTCATCATAAAAGTGTCCCAAACTGCTTTGAGGGGTTAATAAAGGCATTCTGAAGCGAAGCGATGCATTGGTGTAAGATAAAATAAAAATATCCATATTTATAACTTTATCAACTAAAATAACTAGTTTCCGCCAGGCGGCCGTACGCATCGATTTACGGCGAAAGAGTAACACTTGAACTTGACGCACAAAGTAATGACGAACACGGTTGCTCAGCCCTGTTTGTTTGAACTGGCATAAGTCGACTTGTGTATAGCCATCTGTCGGAAGCTAGTTATTTTAGTCGATAAAGTTCTAAATATGAAAATTCGATGGACTTCAAAAAAATGGTGCCCATTCACTCCCATTAAAGCTTGGAAGAGCCAGGACATTTTTTAATATAACTCCAATTGTAATTGTCTGAAAGAAGAATGTCACATACCTATGGCTGCAGGGTGAGTAAATCATGGGGTAATTTTCATTTTTGGTTAAACTATCCCTTTAATGGTACTGTACCTTTATATTCCTTTTGGAGCTTGAAGGTTTGGTCCCCATTCCTCTTCCATTGTTTGGGCAAACATCATTTCTCCACAACAATATCTTACTTTTTCCTCCAAGAGAAAGAGACAACATAAGGTTAAGTAAATGATGAGATAACTACCATTTTTAGGTGAACAAAGTACAGGTGTTAATAGAACAAACAATAGGCAAACTCACAGTTCTTTAAAGAATGAGTCCTTGCTTCTCTACAAAGTTAGCCTTCAGGAGTTTAACTACAATGACAAGGAAGACATAATGTAAAGAAGAGATACCTAAAAAAATAATCTCAATAAAATAGAAAAATCTGAAAATTATCGACATTCCATCCATCCATCTATTATGCTGCTATTTCTGCAGAGGTTTGAACATGCACGTTCACAGCATTCACACAAGATTTATGAATTTTGATCATACCTCACCTATCTTTTGCTTCGATAAAGATTGGGACATGTGTCCGTTGCATATGCATAAACTGTTTATGACGGTAGCAAATACAAACGAAATGCAGTCTGAGTGTATGCTAACGAGCTCACAAGCATGCTATCGTTTTACTCTGTTACTTTTCCATGATTAAAACACGCTATCCTGTCATCTAATTACACTTCACTGGATCTACTGTATGTTAATATTTAGACGTACGTATCACTTGGTAACTTATCAAATCAAAGAGTAGTTGCAAATAACAGCAGCAGATAATGGACGGTTTGAATCTCACGTAAAAAATTTAACCACATAAGAAAAAAAACAAAAAAAAAAACATTTCACACTAATTTTTTACTCAGATAAAGTTAAGGAAAATGTGCAAGTTGAATAAAAGTTTCTTACCCGTTTGAATGTGATGATGACAGTCTGTACAATGGGCTCACATTCCTGTGGTCAAAGTCTAAAGTCGCTTCATCCGATTTAAATCGCAAAAACATCACTGGATGTTTAAAATGTAATATTTAAAAGTATTAGGTAGTTTACATGTAAAATAATACTAGGCAGAGCTGCAAAATGACCTCATGCTTATAAACTAAAATGTCTTCCTAAACTCACATGTGCATGAGAAAATATGGTATTATACTGTTAAATAACAGTGTCATACTGTTGCTGGTCAACACGCAATTTGAAGCGACCAAATTCTCCCATAATGCATAGCAAAAAACGGTAACTTACAGTTATTACATGAAAACAGCATTTTGCTGTTAAATTTTCATGTAAATTTACAGGAATTTTTTACAGTGTATCTAATAAATATGTTGTTGGTTTAGATTCAATGATATGCTTATTAAGCTCTTCCTGTCCTATAGTTGTAAAGCTCTGCAATTTTTCTTGAGGGGTGATAATTGAGGTTGAATCATAAAATGCTGTCAAAGGTTGCACTTTACAATTGTATGTCTGATGCTTTCAATTTTCTCAGTGAAGAAATCCATAAACTCATTACTACTAAACTGTAATTGAATATTCAGTTCAGGTGAAGTCTTTGCAGAGATGCTTGGCCCTGGCTGCTTTTAGAGCCTTTTTATAATGGGAACTGCTGTCTTTCCACGCAATTCTAAAGACCTCTAAATGAGTTTGTCTCCATTTGCACTCTAGATTGTAAGTTTCTCTCTTGAGAGAGTGAGTAATACTGTTGTACCATGGTACAGTACTTTTCTCTCTAACCTTTTTTAAGCTGGTCGGTGCAACAGCTTCTAAGGTTCTAGAGAAAATGGTGTCCATACTGATAGTTATCTCTACAAGTTATACTACCACCATCAAAGCAACAGGGGACCAGATTTAGCCAGAAACAAGATGTCAGTGCAATGTAATGGTCTAATAGACAATGCATGTATCTGAGAATATACACAGAGAGAGCTTTCTTTTTGCATTCCTATTCAATTCAGTGGTAGAGTTGTCACACACACCTCCACTTCTATCATGTGTCTCCCTCTGGTGGTGTAATATTTTCCTGGTGGTCTTCTTGGCCATGTTGGTCATGTTAGGGCATGTTCCAGCTCTCTCTCTCTCTCTCTCTCTCTCTCTCTCTCTCTCTCTCTCTCTCTCTCTCTCTCTCTATATATATATATATATATATATTTTTTTTTTTTTTTTTTTTGTTAGACTTACCTTTGAGAGTCCTTATGTCGAGCTTTTGCCCTACATCTCATCAACAGGCTTTAACTTTGGATGCATATTGACACTTTCTAGTTTAGAGATGACTGAAGACAACTGCGGGGTGAGTGTAGTCCTGTTCCTTATGTTTATTTCTTGATTAGTTGGTTTGTAAGTACCATTAGGATTGTATGAATGCACTGAGTAAAGATTATCACCCTTTTCTTTATCTGTCTTCAACAGAGCATAGGGTGAAGTCCTCTTATTTATGGGACCATATTAATAAGGGAGGCTGGGGTTAGTAGTCACAAGGGCTAAATAATGTTTTGAATCAAAAATCCAATGAATTCTTCTTTCTAACAATGATATTGTATTTTTTACTTGTTATTGTACTTTTAAATCATATATATATATGGTAACACTTTACAATAAGGTTCATTAGTTAACTACATTAGTTAACATTAACTAATAATGAACTGCACTTATACAGCATTTGTTCATCTTTGTTAATGTTAATTTCAACATTTACTAATACTTTATTAAAATCTTGTTAACATTAGTTAACGCACTGTGAACTAACATAAACAAACAATGAACAGCTTTATTTTTATTAACTAACATTAACAAAGATTAACAAAAACAGTAGTAAATGTATTGCTCATTGTTAGTTCATGTTAGTTAATACATTTACTAATTTTTAATAAAGGAATATGTATATATATTTGTTTTTCAAGTTAAACAGTCTTGCTGTATAAACTGACAGATCACTGCAACTTGCTTTCACTGGTATTAATGAGGTATCATTGAACCTCCTGTAGACAAAGACTGGGAGTGACTCTCCACAATAGACATTTAAAATTGATACACAGGTTAAATTGCATTAATTTTCATTTTTGAAAAGAGAAATATGATTAAAAGGAGATATGATTAAATTCCTCTTGTGCGCTTCAGCCTGAGAATTAAGAATTGCTTACTGGAAATGTCTTCAGTTTTGCAATCCAACATTTCAAAAGCTAGGCCTCATGTAGTATGCCAAATTTCGAAAACTATAACTAGACTTTTCTGACTATTTCATATGTCAGGATTTAAAAGGTTTGACAATAATTGTATTAATGGAGAATGTGACCCTTGTGTGACACTCTGTGATGATGATCACTATTGGCTAAGTGACAAATCACACACACAAAAAAAAACAAAAAACTCTCACTCTCATGTACTACAGATGGCAGTATAGACCCACTAATTAATTGGCCACCAACAGTATGGCATTTGTATCCTAGACCAAAGTTCCATTTTTACAGCAAAAGCTTATGCCCTATTACTTGCCTTGGAACATATTGAAAATGCAAGAGAACAGAACTTTATAGTGTTTACTGATTCAAAATCCTGTTTACAAGCTCTTGAATCTTTGAAGACAAACCATCCAGTAATCATTGATATATTAATCAAAGCAAATCAGTTACAGAGACTCAAGTACAACATTGTTTTCTGCTGGATTCCAGGACATAGTGGCATTATTGCAAATGAGCGAGCAGACATGGTTGCAAAACAAGTTCTTGCATTTTGTTTCTTTATATGCAGCCCAATGTTTGCATTATTTAGGTATTTTATTTTAATTTTATTTACATTTTTTGTTAAACAATAGATTTTTTGGTAACACTTTACAATAAGGTCTCATTTGTTAATGCATTAACTAACATGAACTAACAGAGAGCAATAGCCTTTGTTAATGTTAGTTAATAAAATATTTTTATTGTTAATAACAATATTGTCATTGTCATAAGTAATTTTTATTACCACTGTTAGTTCACAGTGCATTAACTAATGTTAACATACAACTTTGGATCTTAAAAATGTCTTATAAAATGTTGAGCTTAATATTAACTAAGATTAATGAATGTTGTAGAAGTATTGTTCATTAATTGTTGGTTCATGTTAACTAATGCTAACCAAACGAAACCTTATTATAAAGGTGTTACCATTTTTTAATAAAGAAAGTTGGCCATAGGAGTGTAAAATTAATTTTAAAAGTTAAGGAATCTTACACTGGTTCAAAGTAGGCAACTGTATTGTATATGTTTGATTTATGTTGAAGTGTTTGGGACATGGCTTTTAATGGTGAGCCTTTTGTTTATGTATGCACAGGCTATCAAAGTATATCAAAATTTGAATTTAGATTTATCGGCCAATATATCGGTAATCAGCTTTCAAATGTAAAGAATTATCGGTCTTGGCCAAAATGTTTTTATCGGTGCATCCCTAGTAACAACTCTTTCAGTAGTTTAGTGGGTATTCAATCTAATAAATATGTTATTGGTTTAGATGCAATGATAAGTTTATTAAGCTCTTACTGTCCTATAGTACTGTCCTAAAGCACATCAATTGTTCTTGAGGGGTGATAATTGAGGCTGAATCATACAATTCTGTCAAAGGTTGCACTTTACAATTGTTTGTCTGGTGCTTTAAATTTTTTCAGTGAAGAAATTAAGTATAATAAAGTCATAAAGGCATTACTAGTCAAGTCAAGTCAAGTCAACTTTATTTATATAGTGCTTTTCACAATACAGATTGTATCAAAGCAGCTTCACAGTATTAAATAAAATAGTACATCAGTGTTTGTTTCTAGTGTAAAACGTCCACGTTTGGTAATGCTGATCAATAGTATTGTTGATTGATTAATTAAATTAAGTATCCCCAACTGAGCAAGCCAAAGGCAACAGTGGCAAGGAACCGAAAAACTCCATCAGGTGACCTAATGGAGAAAAAAAACCTTGGGAGAACCCAGGCTCAGTCGGGGGCCAGTTCTCCTCTGGCGTTTATGAACTAGAGGCCGGATTTAACTGTAAGATTAAAAATATTATATAAATGCCTGGCTGAAGAGATGCGTCTTTAATCTAGTTTTAAACTGGGAGAGCGAGTCTGAGCAACGAACAGTATCAGGAAGACTATTCCAGAGTTTTGGAGCTAAATGTGAAAATGATCTCCCTCCTTTGGTTGATCTGGATATCCTAGGTATGACCAAAAGCCTTGAATTTAGTACTACTAAACTGTAATTGAATATTCAGTTCAGGTGATGTCTGTTTATTTTGTTAATGTAGCCACCGTACTAAACAAGAACCTTGGATTGTTTTGGTTATTTTCTATGAGTTTGCAGAGATGCTTGGCCCTGGCTGCTTTTAGAGCCTTTTTATATCAGGAATTCCATGCAATTATAAAGACCTCTAAATGAGATTTAGCCAGAAACAAGGTGTCAGTGCAATGTAATGGTCTATAGACACTGCATGTATTTCCTGAGAATATACATAGAGAGAGCTTTCTTTTTGCATTCCTATTCATTTCAGTGGTAGAGTTGCCACACACACCTCCACTTCTATCATGTGTCTCCCTCTGGTGGTGCAATATTTTCCTGGTGGTCTTCTTGGCCATGTTGGTCATGTTAGGGCATGTTCCAGCTCTTATATTTTTTTGGTCAGACTTGCCTTTAAGAGTGCTTATGTCGTGCCTTTGCCCTACATCTCATCAACAGGCTTTAAATTTGGATGCATATGGTATTGACACTTTCTAGTTTAGAGATGACTGAAGACAACTGCAGGGTGAGTGTAGTCCTGTTCCTTATGTTTATTTCTTGATTAGTTGGTTTGTAAGGACCATTAGGATTGTATGAATGCACTGGTGAAGATTATGGCCCTTTCCTTTATCTGTCTTCAACAGAGTATAGGGTGAAGTCCTCTTTTTTATATGGCCATATTAATAAGGGAGGCTGGGGTTCGTAGTTACAAGGGCTATGTAATGTTTTGAATCAAAAATCCAATTAATTCTTCTTTCTAACAATGCTATATACAGGTGCTGGTCATATAATTAGAATTTCATCAAAAAGTTGATTTATTTCAGTAATTCCGTTAAAAAAGTGTAACTTTTATATTATATAGACTCATTACATGCAAAAGATATCTCAAGCCTTTATTTGTTATAATTTTGATGATTATGGCTTACAGCTTGTGAAAACCACAAAATCAAAATCTCAGAAAATTAGAATATTACATGAAATCACACAGTAATTACACAGTGATACCATGGTCATTGAACCAGGTTTTGGTTATTTTGGCAGTGTGGGCTGGTGCAAATCCTGCTGGAAAATGAAGGAAGCATGAAGTGCTCTGAAAATGTCGTGGTAGACGGCTGCGTTGACTCTGGATTTAATAAAGCACAGTGGACCAAAGTCCTCTTTTCTGATGAGAGCAAATTTTGCATCTCATTTGGAGACCAAGGTCCCAGAGTCTGGAGGAAGAATGGAGAGGCACACAATCCAAGATGCTTGAAGTCCAGTGTGAAGTTTCCACAGTCTGTGTTGGTTTGGGGAGCCATGTCATCGACTGGTGTTGGTCCACTGTGCTGTCCACTCAACGCAGCCGTCTACCAGGACATTTCCAGAGCACTTCATGCTTCCTTCAGCAGTCAAGCTTTATGGAGATGCTTCCTTCATTTTCCAGCAGGATTTGCACCTGCCCACACTGCCAAAATAACCAAAACCTGGTTCAATGACCATGGTATCACTGTGTAATTACTGTGTGATTTCATGTAATATTCAAATTTTCTGAGATTTTGATTTTGTGGTTTTCACAAGCTGTAAGCCATAATCATCAAAATTATAACAAATAAAGGCTTGAAATATCTCACTTTGCATGTAATGAGTCTATATAATATACAAGTTTCACTTTTTGAATGGAATTACTGAAATAAATCAACTTTTTGATGATATTCTAATTATATGACCAGCACCATATATACACAATAGACATTTAAAATTGATACACGGGTTACATTGCATTAATTTTCATTTTTGAAAAGGGAGATATGATTAATAAGAGATATGATTAATAGGAGATATGATTAAATTCCTCTAGTTCGCTTCGCCCAAGAAATGTGTTTAGTTTTGCAATCCAACATTTCAAAAGCTAGGCCTCTTGTGATGGTATGCTAAATTTAGAAAACTATAACTAGATTTTTCTGACTATTATTTCATATGTAAGGCTTTACAGGGTTAATGGTTTACAGTGTTTGACAATAATTGTATTAATGGAGAATGTGATCCTTGTGTGACACTCAGTGATTATTATCATTACTAGTGACCAAACCACAAAAAAACCCCTCTCACTCTCATGTGCAACAGGAGATGGCAGTATAGACCCACTAATTGAAAAGACCCTCCAACAAGTCCAGATCCTTCTGTCCTCTGATCTCCAATCCTCATCTCATCCATGACCATATTTTTGCAAGTTTGTTGGCTTTATTATTATTATTTTTTTTACTTTGTCTTTTATCATTCATAATAGAGAATAGATATTGTGTTATAGCAGGATATCCTGGAGGATTTAACAGTCAGCTCTTGTGAGCTTTGTATATAAGAGATTGAAGTGTGCAACGGAGCTGAAAAAGCCCAGTGTGGTTTATGAGAGTGAGGGGCCTTCTGAGGGAATACAGGAACAAGTCTCAAATTTCACCCTCCCCTTCCTTCAACGCCAAACTCTCCTTCCAAACAGTTTTGTGCGTTCAGTGTTTTAATATGGAACATAAAGTGTTAATCCCAATGACAAAAAAATGTCATAAGTAGGCCTATGTAAGCAGAAAATGTGAATCTAGAAGAGACAAAGTGCTTTTTTCTGTGCACGTGAGTTAAGGACAGAGTGACTAGGCAACACTGCATGTATATGCGTGACACAGATGAAGTTTCCATATGTAGCCTATGTGTGCGTTTTCATGAGAACACGGACGTAATGAGTGTTCCACCTGAGCACACACAGAAAGAGAGAGGGGCAGTAATTATCTCGGCACGGGGGGTTGCCGTCCTTTCACACGTACACACACTCTCTTTAGCCCTTTCTCTATTATTCTGTGAGAAGGTAAGAAGTGGAAAAGACCACGGGAGGCCCATTACAAAAAAAAACAAAAAAAAAAAAACAACAACAACAACATTGCCGCTACATCTCTGACTTATACCTTCTCCGTCTCCACCTTTACACATCCTCAAAACTCTGCACAAGTTTCTGTAAATCTGCCTGTTAACGTTGGTATTCAGTGGGAGTTTATTAATAATATCCCATTCTCCATTAATAATATTAACGAGTTTCAGACCCAAATCAGTTAGGAAACGAGGGGAAAATGTAATGCATGGGACTGGACTTCTCCCCTTTGAAACACCAATCCATATTGAGATTCTAGCTGTGTCTGAAAACTGAAAAATGCCACAGAGGCACATCCAAATCCATGTCACATCCTGTGTACTGAGATCTGATTGATTTTAGAAGACAACATACTGTAGATGTATCCTCTGCTGCCTATTATATCCCACTATCCTGTGCATTCGATTCCATGATAGTTGAGCTAAGAAAAAAAAAAAAAATTACATCTGAAAGTAGGGGTGGGCGATATCTCGATATTTAAAATATATCGAGATATTTTTTAAACACGATATGGATTTTGACATATCGTATATATCAATATATTGTTTATATTTAATTCTGATTTCGCCACTTTGCTTGTTTGCCTTCTCTGTGCTGTGTGCTCGCCCCCGCCTCCTTGCTTTTGTTCCCCCTCCCCTCGCGTGTTGTCTCATTCAACATGGCGGCGCCCGCAACCAGCCCGGAGGCTACAGAACTCGTCTAAAAAAAAAGGACAACTGGCTCCATTATATGGAGATTAGGGGTGTAACGATACATGTATTCGTTTTGAACCGTTCGGTACGAGGCTTTCGGTTCGGTTTTCGGTACGCATTTTTCCTGCCGAACAAAATTTCGTTATTTCAAATGTAGGCGCGTTGCGTGTGGCAAGCGCGCTCATAATGTAAGAGACGCCGGCGCGACCACAACATTGCCCAACATCAAATGGCAAACGTAATGCAAGCGGAACGAAACTGCTCGTTATTGTGTGGTTGAAGGACCGTTTATCAGTTTGGACCAGTGCAGCGCGAGCCGATCGTGATCATGCAACACTGTTACTACACAGCGCTAAGAGATCCAGTAAAGAAAGCATTTGAATTCACCACTGAAGTAATAACATCGCTGCGAGATCTAGTGAGAAACATTCACATTTCTCCGTTATTAACAGATCAAACAGCGCTGATGTGGAAACCAGGAGAAACATTGTGCCATGAATGAACTATCCAGTGTCCACAGATCAGCAACATTCACCATGGATTTACAGTAATAACACTAACTGCAACCATGGAAGTTTGGCAGGAATAGTAGGCTAATGCTTTCAAGTAACATTATGTCAGTTTTATTTTGACATTATGAATACAATTGCCTCAAATGTTAATCTGAACTAAAATAAACCTTTGTTTATAACTACTACAATATTACATTTCATTTTTTCCAAGGAGCTGTTTTGTTTTATATGCTCCTAAGAAGAGTCAATTATAGCTCCAGAATTGCTCAAAGTAAAAAAAATATCATACTTTATGATGTTAGTTTTAATTATAAAAAAAGAATTAAAAAAATATATTATTTAAAAATGTTGCAGAAGCACTTTGTTCCTACATGAACTGCCTACCACTTTGCACTTCAATAAAAAAGACTTTGTGGTATTTAGCATATTTGTTTTTGCAGTAGTTTTTGGGGGGTTATTTTTCCTGTAAAGATATCGAGATATATATCGTATATCGAGATATATTTTTTGCTCCATATCGCCCAGCCCTATCTTAAAGTTGTGGTTGGTCGTCAGTTTGTGGGTACATGTATTTTTTTGAACAACTTTTTCAACTTTTAATTACATTTTTTATGAAATTAGTATTGTAGTAATATTCGCTTAGTTAATAACAAAGACTTCTCTATTTTGTTGTAAATCTTTAGATTGTTACGCTGCCCCAGAAGTCTTTCCTCATTGTCTGACAGGACAGCAAGGGAACAAGTCAGCTGCCTAAGTTTTCTGAAGCAGCCCCCATTTTGTCATTTAGGTTAGAGCTCAGCAGACAGAGTTGGCATGATGCTGTTCTGGTCATGGGATCAGATCAGGCTTTAGGGTCAAAGTTACTTTCGACTAGTCTCACAGAGCTAGACTTTTCACTATAAACGCAAACAGACCAACTGCAGATACTGTATATAACACAGATAATATTAAAACGATAGTTCACACTTCACCCCTAACAATTTAAATTCTGTCATAATTTACCCTCATGTCATTCCAAACCTTATTGATTTCTTCTGTGGAAGATAAAATAAGATTATTTGAGAAATCAGTGTGTTCTTGTTCATATAATAGAAGTCAATTCTTCAAAATATCTTCTTTTGTGCTCTGCAGAAAAAAAATCAGGTTTGGAACAACATGGGTTAAAAAAAAAAGCATCAGGGCTGAAATGTATTATTAATAATCACTGGTTTTGTGGGCAATATTAGTTGTTTGAGTGTACATGGATTCACACTTTGGAAATCTACCGAAAATAGTGACCATACGGGGACTTTTGGCATACTCTTTTCAACATGCTGCTTTGGAACACACTTATTCTAAATTCACATACTATTTAGGATAGATAGATAACACATTGGGATGCAGGGAAGGTCTTCAGGATTACTAGAAACTTCCAGACAGGTGTGATTGAGCAGGTTGAAGCTGAGCTCTCTGCAGAAAGGAGGCCTCCATGAGTAGGATTAAAAGGCTGAGGTTTAGGTCTTCTTTTAATTTCTAAATGGTATTAATTTCCTACAGCAAAATATCTTTTAAAACATTTGATGCCACTTTTGTAAATTGATAAATGTGTTAGTTCCAATAGAAACCTGTGGACAATAATGACGTTTTTCAGGCTGCCATTATGTTTCACACATTGTTTTGTTGCACTACACTATGACCTCCTCTGATATCCATATGTGTTATTTTCACCTCTGTATTCTGTTGTTTTTATTAGCATTTTCCATCTTCTTCTTTGAGTAATTCTTAAAAGCAATGGCCCAAATGTGAATGTTACCACCTAGTGGATCCACCAGTAAGAATATACAATCATTCAGACTGCACTTGCACAGCTTGCATGGAGTGTGCGGATGACAAGTAAATATGCACTCTCCATGAGAAATACTGGCAAATGGACAATTGAAGCATACATTAAGTTTAACTGCTGGAAGTTGAAAGAAGTTGTGGTCAGGGTTATGGCCAAAATCAAAATTATCATGTAAAGATGCTTCAAAAATCCACTAGTAAATCCACTTGTAAAAATGTATCATCTGCACTTTGGCATTCTATTTTTTTATCATGATTTATGTGTCACAGTTCTAATCCTACATACTGTTTATAAGGAAAGTGAATTGGCAAGTCAGGTTTTGCCTGAAGTCTAATGGCATAATTACATACTATATGATTCATTGGAGGTTTTTTCTGTTTGTATTATTCATCTTCAATGCCTCTTGAGGTCTGTTACATGCAGAAACTTCTAACAACCCTTAACCGCAAAGAGAGGGACTGAAACTCTCAATGTGCCTGTGTTTGGAGAGGAGACACTCAGTGGTTTTGTTTTTCTGAGTGTGAATGTTTATCAGTAGGAGGGTCTTTTGTCTCTCCGATTGTATTTAGCAAACACACAGCAGGTCTATCAGCATATGAACGGCGCAACAGCAGAGGTTACGCATAACAGAAAGGAAGCAAGCCATGAAACCACCAAGCGCACACACTACATGCATCTACATGAATGTGTGTACATCTATGGCCATGAATGCAGACACTCATACACTTACAGTGTTTTCCTTGGACATCAGCCTAACCCAACAGTGCTGTAATTGAATGCATTCACTGAATCTTCACATATATGCGCCTGATGCACACCTCTATTGTGTGTGTGCTTTTAGAAGACCCGTGTTAAACACACACTGAGCATGCTGCCTACTCTTTCATCATATACTTTTGCAGCATTTCCTTACTGAGCTGTAATAATGATCAGAAGCTGACAAGTAAGCATGAGCAGGTGGTAAAACTGTTGTTTAGCAGCACATTCACTTGTGTAGAATACATTATACATCAAAAAAAGTTTTCTCCTGATCATTTCATATATAGTATATTTTTTATAGTTGTATAACTATAGAGTGTTTATTTTAATTCAGTACATTCATTTAATACATTTGAGTTGGGACTGTATTAATGATTTTTTTTATGGTGTGAAAGTATCATTGCTGATTGGAGAAACAAAGCATTTTATGACATTTGTATGTTTGTTTATGACATATGTAAATGTTTATGACATACATTTAGCTTTATCACAAATAAAGCATGTGTTATTAGTCAGGGCTAAATATTGTGAAAATATTCACATATGGAAATGCTCATGTAAGATGTAGGTGTAAAAAAGCCATCTCTGTGTGCCCCTTTGACTTTGTCGTTTGCTTGCTTTCATCTCTTTCGGTTTTCTTCTCATGCATTGGTTCGCTAAGCTGAACATCCAATCAGAGTGATTTCTGCTCAATCGGCCAAAAACTAGTGCAGACGGTTCGCAACACACCGCAAAAAACGGTGCTGACAGACGCTCCATGGGAGGCCCGACTTTGGCCAACAACTGATCGTCGGCTTGGTGTGTCACAGGCTTTAAACCTCGCTATAACTCATAACACTATAACTCATAACACACCACACTATTTCAGTAATTACCAAATGGCTCATGGCATTGTGTGTCCATTTGCTCTGTGAATAGAAAATAGCCTGACCAGCTTGTGTGTGTGTGTGTGTGTGTGCTGTGTTTGGAAGCAGATCTCCTGCTGGAGCTTTGACCTTCCTTTGCTGACTCTGTAGAGAGAAGAACAGGTCAGGCAATAGGTTTTGAAGGCCATGGCCATTGTGTGTTGGTGTGTTTGTACTACGATTCTCATAACAACAAGGTTTGTGACCTTTGTGTTGCCTTTCTGCTGTCCATGGTAACCCCTTATAGAAGCATAGTTCTGCTTCTATCCATTGATCAGTAGCCTGCATTCTGTCAGGTTCTGTAATGCAAAGACTGACTACACTCTCTGTTGTGGTTATGAATATGAAACTCTTTCTTGCATTTGTGAATTTTCAGTGCAAGAAGCAAAACTATTTCAGTGTGTTTTTAAAAAAGTGCTCCTGGCATACACGAAAGTGCAAGTCAGGCCCTCACACTCTGTGCCTGTAAAGTCTGTCTGTAAACTGTCTCTCACCTTGAGGCAACTGAAATATTTTCTCTGCATCTGTTGCTAGTTAGAATTTTACCTTTAAAATTTAACACATTCTCAGCATGTTCATCTCTTGTTAACGATAATGAAATACTTTTATGGCAAAATTGGTTTTATGAACATCATCTGTGACATGCTGTCTGTTATCACAGACAATCATTTTGAATAATAATAATAATAATATTATCATTATTATTATTAGAGATTTTAAAAAGAGATTTAAAAGAAATGTTTAATAAAACTGCAACAAAAAAAAAAAAATCTTAAATTGCTATCACTATTTACTTTATATGAAAAAGTGCAACTAGTCTTGTTTCCCAAATTAGTTCAGCCCAAAGTAGTACTAGTAGTAGCAGTAGTACATGGCTGTGTTTTAATGAAATACTGCCAATATCGTTTCATGGCCAGTAAAACATATTTATGGCCTGTATATATTCTCAAGTCACCAGCCACATGTGGCAAAAAAGTTTGATTTGAGCCCTGATTACGTGTTATAGTAAATAGTTTCCTAAACCTGTATCGCTTAAGCCTTATTCGGACGGGATTAACTTTACAAGGGTAGATGGAGTAATGTAATTTTACCACAGGATGTCTGTAATATTAATGGCCAATTTGCACGGGATAAGATATCTCAGTAAAACTAGCAGAAGTGGGAGGGGTAACTCGATTTGCGCATCGCCGTAAAACAGTTATGTCCGGTCGAACGATGTATTAATTAACTTCAGATTGGATTGTGTTGGTAATAGGCACTTACCTAACGCTAAAATATGTTTTGTGCCTCTAACAAGTGCTTTCGATCTTCTTTCTGATCTGAATGGTATGTGGAAAACACTTGAGTTTTGCCACAGACTTGTCCCAGCATCTACAACACAACTGAATGCTTTTTCAAGCGTCTCCATACTTGAAAAACCGCGGGAAACTACTTTTAAACACAAAATGACGAAATATTTACATACATATTTACAGCGGGTCTATTCGCACAGTAATAGTATTACCTGAGGTATTTTTTCCGGACCTTTTTACTGAAGGTAAATGTCGCCGTAATCTTTACTGACATTAGGCCTATTCGGACGGGACTAGTTTAACATGGAGAGGTGGGGTAAAGTAATTATTACCAGAGCTTCTCTGTGATTTTAGTCCCGTCCGAATGTGCCATCTCAGTAATCCATCCATCCATCCATCCATCCATCTTCTACCGCTTATCCGGGACCGGGTCGCGGGGGCAGCAGTCTAAGCAGGGATGCCCAGACTTCCCTCTCCCTAGACACTTCCTCCAGCTCTTCCGGGGGGACACCGAGGCGTTCCCAGGCCAGCCGGGAGACATAGTCTCTCCAGCGTGTCCTAGGTCTTCCCCGGGGTCTCCTCCCGGTGGGACATGCCCGGAACACCTTCCCGGGAAGGCGTCCAGGAGGCATCCGGAAAAGATGCCCGAGCCACCTCAACTGACCCCTCTCGATGTGGAGGAGCAGCGGCTCTACTCTGAGCTCCTCCCGAGTGACCCTTCTCACCCTATCTCTAAGGGATCGCCCAGCCACCCTGCGGAGAAAGCTCATTTCGGCCGCTTGTATCCGGGATCTTGTCCTTTCGGTCATGACCCACAGCTCATGACCATAGGTGAGAGTAGGAACGTAGATTGACCGGTAAATCGAGAGCTTCGCCTTGCGGCTCAGCTCCTTCTTCACCACGACAGACCGGTACAGGGACCGCATTACTGCAGAAGCTGCACCGATCCACCTGTCAATCTCCCGTTCCATCCTTCCCTCACTCGTGAACAAGACCCCAAGATCCTCCACTTGAGGCAGGAGCTCTCCACCAACCTGAAGCGGGCAAACCACCCTTTTCCGACTGAGAACCATGGCCTCGGATTTGGAGGTGCTGATTCTCATCCCAGCCGCTTCACACTCGGCTGCAAACCGTCCCAGTGCATGCTGGAGGTCCTGGTTTGATGAGGCCAGCACGACAACATCATCCGCAAAGAGCAGAGATGAAATCGTGTGGTCCCCAAACCTGACCCCCTCCGGCCCCTGGCTGCGCAGAAGTGTGATCCCCCTATAGTTGGAGCACACCCTCCGGTCCCCCTTCTTGAAAAGAGGACCACCACCCCGGTCTGCCAGTCCAAAGGCACTGTCCCTGACCGCCACACGATGCTGCAGAGGCGTGTCAGCCAAGACAGCCCCACAACATCCAGAGACTTGAGGTACTCAGGGCGGATCTCATCCACCCACCGGTGCCTTGCCACCGAGGAGTTTCTTGACTACCTCGGTGACTTCAGCTTGGGTGATGGACGAGTCCGCCTCCGAGCCCTCAGCCTCTGCTTCCTCAATGGAAGACGTGACGGTGGGATTGAGGAGATCCTCGAAGTAATCCTTCCACCGTCCGGTGATATCCCCAGTCGAGGTCAACAGCTGCCCACCTCCACTGTAAACAGCATTGGTAGGGCACTGCTTCCCCCTCCTGAGGCGCCGGACGGTTTGCCAGAATCTCTTCGAGGCCGACCGATAGTCCTTCTCCATGGCCTCACCGAACTCCTCCCAGGCCCGAGTTTTTGCCTCCACAACCACCCGGGCTGCAGTCCGCTTGGCCCGTCGGTACCCATCAGCTGCCTCAGGAGTCCCACAAGCCAGCCAGGCCCGATAGGACTCCTTCTTCAGCTTGACGGCATCCCTTACTTCCGGTGTCCACCACCGGGTTCGGGGATTGCCGCCTCGACAGGCACCGGAGACCTTACGGCCACAGCTCCGAGTGGCCGCGTTGACAATGGAGGTGGAGAACATGGTCCACTCGGACTCAATATCTCCAGACTCCCTCGGGATCTGGTCGAAGCTCTGCCGGAGGTGGGAGTTGAAGATCTCTCTGACAGGAGATTCGGCCAAACGTTCCCAACAGACCCTCACAGTACGTTTGGGTCTGCCGAGTCTGTCCAGCTTCCTCCCCTGCCATCGGATCCAACTCACCACCAGGTGGTGATCAGTTGACAGCTCCGCCCCTCTCTTCACCCGAGTGTCCAAGACATACGGCCGGAGGTCAGATGAAACGACCACAAAGTCGACCTCCGGCCTAGGGTATCCTGGTGCCATGTGCACTGATGGACACCCTTATGCTTGAACATGGTGTTCGTTATGGACAAGCTGTAACTAGCACAGAAGTCCAATAACAGAACACCACTCGGGTTCAGATCAGGGGGGCCGTTCCTCCCAATCACGCCCCTCCAGGTGTCACTGTCGCTGCCCACGTGGGCGTTGAAGTCCCCCAGTAGAACGACGGAGTCCCCAGTCGGAGCACTTTCCAGCACCCCTCCCAGAGACTCCAAGAAGGCCGGGTACTCTGCACTGCCGTTCGGCCCGTAGGCACAAACGACAGTGAGAGACCTATCCCCGACCCGAAGGCGCAGGGAAGCGACCCTCTCGTTCACCGGGGTGAACTCCAACACATGGCGGCTGAGCTGGGGGGCTATAAGCAAACCCACACCAGCCCGCCGTCTCTCACCATGGGCAACTCCAGAGTGGTGAAGAGTCCATCCTCTCTCGAGGAGTGTGGTTCCAGAGCCCAAGCCGTGCGTAGAGGTGATCCCAACTATCTCTAGTCGGAATCTCTGAACCTCACGCACAACCTCAGGCTCCTTCCCCGCCAGAGAGGTGACGTTCCATGTCCTTAGAGCTAGATTCCGCATCCAGGGATCGGGTTGTTTAGGCCCCCGCATTCGACTGCCGCCCGATCCACTTAGCACCGGCCCCTTACGGTCCCTCCTGCAGGTGGTGGGTCCATGGGAGGGCATCTCCCGTGGACCCATCCCATCTCAGTAATCACTTAGCTCTCATTTAGCACCGGCCCCTTACGGTCCCTCCTGCAGGTGGTGGGTCCACGGGAGGGCATCTCCCATGGACCCATCCCATCTCAGTAATCATTATGGACAATTTCAGTAAAGATTAGGGCGACTTTTACCTTCAGTAAAAAGGTCCGTAAATATTACCTAAGGTAATAAACCCGCTGTAAATACAGTGGGGAGAACAAGTATTTAATACTCTGCCGATTTTGCAGGTTTTCCTACTTACAAAGCATGTAGAAGTCTGTAATTTTGATCATAGGTATTCTTCAACTGTGAGAACAAAATTCAGAAAATCGCATTGTATGTTTTTTAAATAATTAATTTGCATTTTATTGCATGACATAAGTATTTGATCACCTACCAACCAGTAAGAATTCCGGCTCTCACAGACCTGTTAGTTTTTCTTTAAGAAGCCCTCCTGTTCTCCACCCATTACCTGTATTAACTGCACCTGTTTGAACTCGTTACCTGTATAAAAGACACCTGTCCACACACTCAATCAAACAGACTCCAACCTCTCCACAATGACCAAGACCAGAGAGCTGTGTAAGGACATCAGGGATAAAATTGTAGACCTGCACAAGGCTGGGATGGGCTACAGGACAATAGGCAAGCAGCTTGGTGAGAAGGCAACAACTGTTGGCGCAATTATTAGAAAATGGAAGAAGTTCAAGATGACGGTCAATATCCCTCGGTCTGGGGCACCATGTAAAATGTCTCCTTGTGGGGCATCAATGATCATGAGGAAGGTGAGGGATCAGCCCAGAACTACACGGCAGGACCTGGTCAATGACCTGAAGAGAGCTGGGACCACAGTCTCAAAGAAAACCATTAGTAACACACTACGCCGTCATGGATTAAAATCCTTCAGCGCACGCAAGGTTCCCCTGCTCAAGCCAGTGCATGTCCAGGCCCGTCTGAAGTTTGCCAATGACCATCTGGATGATCCAGAGGAGGAATGGGAGAAGGTCATGTGGTCTGATGAGACAAAAATAGAGCTTTTTGGTCTAAACTCCACTTGCCGTGTTTGGAGGAAGAGGAAGGATGAGTACAACCCCAAGAACACCATCCCAACCGTGAAGCATGGAGGTGGAAACATCATTCTTTGGGGATGCTTTTCTGCAAAGGGGACAGGACGACTGCACCGTATTGAGGGGAGGATGGATGGGGCCATATATTGCGAGATCTTGGTCAACAACCTCCTTCCCTCAGTAAGAGCATTGAAGATGGGTCGTGGCCGGGTCTTCCAGCATGACAACAACCTGAAACACACAGCCAGGGCAACTAAGGAGTGGCTCCGTATGAAGTATCTCAAGGTCCTGGAGTGGCCTAGCCAGTCTCCAGACCTGAACCCAATAGAAAATCTTTGGAGGGAGCTGAAAGTCTGTATTGCCCAGCAACAGCCCCGAAACCTGAAGGATCTGGAGAAGGTCTGTATGGAGGAGTGGGCCGAAATCTGTGCAAACCTGGTCAAGAACTACAGGAAACGTATGATCTCTGTAATTGCAAACAAAGGTTTCTGTACCAAATATTAAGTTCTGCTTTTCTGATGTATCAAATACTTATGTCATGCAATAAAATGCAAATTAATTACTTAAAAATCATACAATGTGATTTTCTGGATTTTTGTTTTAGATTCCGTCACTCACATGACGAGTACCTACGATAAAAATTACAGACTTCTACATGCTTTGTAAGTGGGAAAACCTGCAAAATCGGCAGTGTATCAAATACTTGTTCTCCCCACTGTATGTACGTAAATATTTTGTCATTTCGTGTTTAAAAGTAGTTTCTCGCGTTTTTTCAAGTATGGAGATGCTTGAAAAAGAATGCAGTTGCATTCTAGACGCTGGGACAAGTCTGTGGCAAAACTCAAGTGTTTTCCACATACCATTCAGATCAGAAAGAAGATCGAAAGCACTTGTTAGAGGCACGAAACATCTTTTAGCATTAGGTAAGTGCCTATTACCAACACAATCCAGTCTGAAGTTAATTAATACATTGTTCAACCTGACATAACTGTTTTATATATATAATATAGGTTATATGTGTTTGCGCACGTGATATCAGGAAGCAACGTAATACACACATGACGACAGGAGGGTGACGGCGATGCGCAAATCGAGTTACTCTCCCACTTCTGCTAGTTTTACTGAGATATCTTATCCTGTGCGAATTGGCCATTAATATTACAGACGTCCTTGCATTACTCCATCTACCCTTGTAAAGTTAATCCTGTCCGAATAGGGCTATTGTCCGTAATGATTACTGAGATGGCACTTTCGGAAGGGACAAAAATCACAGAGAAGCTCTGGTAATTATTACTTTACCCCACCTCTCCATGTTAAACTAGTCCCATCCAAATAGGGCTTATAGCTTACTAAACACATAACCAGACATTTATCAAGTACAAAAATAGTCCCATCTCCGATTATTTAGCAACAAAAAATCAACAGTATGATACAGATGCCGTCCACAGAGATAAAGTGTATTGAACCAAGAATATTGCTTTAGCTTATCAGGTGTGCAGTATTTTACTGTTTTTATATTTTTATGTAAAATATTTATTACAACAGTCTTAGGTTTAGAAGGTTCTGGCTCTGTGAACTTGGGTATATGTGGGATGCTCGTGACAACAGGATTTCATCTCTACAAGTCTGAAGGCAGGGCAGCTCATTAGTCTTTTATGTGCTGAGACAATAGTGGCTTTTGTGTAGAGAGAGAATGGCTTGCATTGTACTGCTGTATAAGGTGTATTGTGTGTGTACGTATGAGTGTATTTGTGTTTGTGGGTGTGTATATCTTTTGTGGCTCAGAAAATGGATACATTGGCCTGAATTGCCTTTCAGACACACAAAAACGGCATGTACTGCAACACAAAGACTCGCGTCCCGCTGTTTGAGGGATTTAACTTATGACTTGATGACCGTCGGATCCTCCCTCCCTGAAACCATGGCGACAACAATCTGAAAAACCGCAGTCGAAGACAGCAAGAAACAACACAAACTCAAAGCAATAGACATTTCTCTCTCTATGTCTTTGTCTTTCTCTCCCTCTCTGTCCCCAATGTGTTTCCAGTCTGCTGAGCTGAAGGTTATTGAGCTCCTCTGTGATCAAAGCGTCTACTATTCAAACCACTGACCCTCTAGCCCACAGCTAACCAGAGCACCCGAGCACTGAGGGCCCCTTTACATCTCCTGTTCACTCTCAGCCTCTATTTTCATGTCTATTTCATACTCGCTTGTGATATATTCACACGTCTGACAGTGTAAAGGAGTATCGAGGAAGGAGGTGGTGCCCCTGCTGTCACTATACAACATCTTCAGTGCCCTATGTTGACAGTGAACATGAAACGGCCTTCAGAACTCATTTTAGCACTGTAATGACATATTTCAAAATAAAACATTTAGATTTTGTCTATTAGGAATTGAACGAATCGTGAAAAGCAGAGATTTGACTTGCTAGCATCATCAGTGGTGACAAAATAAAGATTTAAACATACAAATCACTTTTATTTTGATGGTCCACTTTAGACATTCTACTAACTATGAGTAAATTTGCAAATACATGGCAACTAACTCTCATTCGAGTATTAATAGAATGTAAATGGCAGCAGACAGGGGACAAATCATATATATATATATATATATATATATATATATATATATATATATATATATATATATATATATATATATATATATATATATATATATATATATATTTACTCCCTGTCTGGTGCCATTTCCATTACAGCTCATTTCGAATTAAAAACATGACAGAAATATAATACTATTGTGCAGTAGAATGTACCTCTCAAAGTCTTAATTACAACAACAATAATAAAGTAAATTATTAAAACACAATTTTTAGGGACTATCACACATTTGTTTTATTTTAAATTAAACTTTATAAGGAATTAAATTGTGTAAACAGTGTAAAACAAGTCAATTATGTAAGTTATTACATTTAGATGATAGATTCTGAAAACACGCAGTGTTTATAACAATGCGCACTATACATTGTACAAAGTCAGAATGTGTTAAAGAAAGTAAATGACTGCTTATTGATTTTAACTACAAACAAATCAATCTGCAATCAGTCTTAAATCAATATTTAGAATTAGCATATATGTATTGCAGTTGGTCATTCACTCGATAATGGTTTATCAGTAATCCCAGGCATGCCCAGGTTTACTCCATCTAATCCTTGTGCAACTGAATATTCATTAATCCTTTATAAATATTTACTTTGCTCTCTAGCTAAGAAGAAAAACAATCATTGATATCATTATCTATACTCAACATCTTTATGCATTTGCATCTGCTGAAAAACTACCTAACCTACTCATTACCAAAAATAGCATTTAGTCTTATATTTCTGTTCGTCTCGCTCACATTCAGCTGTGTAGATGATATGCAGGTGTGATGTTGCTGTTCTTCAAACAGCATATTAAATGTTTTTTTTTAATCATGCAGAAATTAAGCAGAATGTGAACCATAGTTAACATCGTTTTTGCCTGTTTATAAATAGAATGTCATAGTAACATATTCCAGATGTAGATTTCGGTGTGTTTTGTTTTGTAATTAACTTGTAATTCTGTAAATTCTCATTCTTTTCTGTTCACCACTTTGGAAAAACATACACACGCTGGCTGGGCTGTACAGAGACTTGTTAAGCAGCTATACATCCTGCAGAGACCCTAAGAAAGAGAGACCCCTAGCAGGCTTTTAATAAACCTAACTAAGACCCCCCGCCCTAAGAGTCTGAAGCGCCCCTTCTTCTGAGAAATGGAGAATAAACCCTTTATCACAGTCAGGGGAGACAGAAATGAAAAGCTTAAACAGACAGGTCACATTTTGAATAACTTTTTAGCTTTTTTGCAGTTCACTTCCTGTCCTGCGGTGTGACAAATACATTTTTTAAAGTACAAATATTCCAATTATCCAATTGTCTTTTAAATATTTTGTGATAAACGAAGGATTAGAATATGAAGAAATTAGAAAAATTATATTTTTTTCAAGTCAGTTTAAAGGGATACACAAAATTAAAATCTTTGAGTCCAAATAATGCAAGTACCCAGCTAACAGGGAACATTCTCAGAACTTTGGCTAACATTTTGGCAAGGTTCTCTCAAAGTTATGAACAAACCTTCTTCCAGTAATGTTAACAGAACATTAGTTTGTGGGCTGTGTTTCCCATAATCATCGTAGTTGATCGTAGAACAATTGCCACCAATAGTCTCTACTCTATCAATTTAGACTTAAAATGCTTTTGGGAAACACAGCCCTGGTCTTTTTGTAATGTTCTCAAAATGTGTGCACAAAAACATTATTATATACATTATACTTTTTTTTTATTTTATTTTTTCTGAAATGTTTTAGATGGCCGTAATTTTTTAAATGTTACTTATTTCAGTATAGAAGAATATTTCACCACATAAAATGAACACGACGGTAATCCTAATCCATACAACCCTAGTTGATGAATCAATGTCTTCTGAATCGAAACAATAGGTGTGTTTGAGTATTTATCTATTTACCTATAAACCATCGCTTCCGGCGAACTTTCAGTTGAACGCCACCACGTTGTGAAGCATGATGTAAGTGCATTGGGACCACCACTTTTCATGCAAGTTTCACAACGCGCTTACATAAAGCTTCACAACGTTCTGACGTTTTCATCAAAAGAACACATTTACATAAGCAATGGTTTATCATTTAAAAACTTTACAAAATATTTTCTCTTATTTTATTCTTATAGTTTCTCTTCAGAAGACACTGATTCCTCAACTGTTGGATGGATTACAGTCATGTTTGTTGTGCGAGGTTTTTGAAGCTTCAACTTTGGGGGAATTATCCACTTGCATTATATTGTCTCAGAGATGAATTATTTTTCTAAAAATCTCTGTTTGTGTTCCACAGAAAAAAAGAAAGTAATATACATTGGGGATGGCATGAGAAAATTTTCATTTTTGGGTGGAGTGTCCCTTTAAATTAAAGCATGCCAGACTGCTGTCACTGCTTAAAGTCGGTATGAAACGGAAGTTGCGGTAGTCTTTTCTTCCCTATTGTGATGTACATCCAAGTGAACAATGAAAAAAGTATTATTTTGATTAAAGATTATGGGGGCACATGAGGGTAGATTTAAAAATTAATGATGTGCATGGATAAATCATTTAGAATAAATACTGCAATATTCCTTAAAAAATGGTCAGTTTTAATTTCATGGTGACTTTAAAGTATGAACACAGTGTAGGTTGTAATTAAGTTTATTGGTCTGTAGATGTAGTCATACACACAAACCCTTTGTTCAGTCTGGTTTGGTGCTTACCTATAGTGTTTTTATTGCTGTGTTTGTGTGTTGGGATGGGAGTAGCATGTTATGACAGTGATCAGGTGCTCTTGTGTTGTCTGGCTGCTTTTTTGTGGTTGGGTTTTTCCGTGACCCTCCTCCCGACAGTATACACACACACACTCTGCCCCAGGGACAGGCCCAGGTGAGTGTGTGCCACAATGACGTATATCTTTAGAGCTCCCTTTGAGTCTGTGTAAGAAGTGAAGAAGAAGCATTTTTTACCTCAACCGGATAAACCATCAACAAAGCTTATTTGCACACTTCATTTGAATGATGTTCTATTGGTTTAAAGTGAGGGTGTCAAATTCATCTCAGCACCTGCTCTTCTGGAGCTAATAAAGTATTTCAAACAATAATATTGACAAGAAAAAGTGAATGTTCTTTGTTGTATTACTTTAGTTGCTTCAATTATCCATCTGAAACCGAAATTTAAAGTCAGTGTGAAATCAGAATTGGCAAAAATTTTTATGGAGTACTTCTATATTTATCATAAATGATTTGTCTGCACATCTTTTTTTCATTTTTTTTTTCATGTGCCCTCATAATCTTTAAACAAAATCATGTCCTGCACTACATTTTTTTCTTGTTCGAGAAGCTGTTTTACTCAGACATAAATCACAATAGGGAAGAAAAGACTATTGCAACGTCTGTTTCATGCCCGACTTTAACACAATATTGGGCCTAAAAGCAACTTTATAATTTATTAGACCTCAGTCAAACTCTGACAGCATTGATTCAGTATTATTGTCATAACAATCATCCCCTGAAGACTTTTGCAAAAAAAAAATTCCAGGTACCTATCCATATTGTCATCAATGTTGTAAACAATATATTTTAAAGTGGGACAATAAACTGGGTTTTGTGTGAGTTCATGAAATGTGTGCGAGTGGCAAAATGCCACAGATACTTATGAAACATTCCATTACTTGAAACAAAACAAATTGTATCAAGTTTGCATGACTTGCTTTAGCTAAATAGTATCATTAATATAATAGAGTAACAGAGTAATATTAACATATAATATTGATACTGTCATGATTATGCACTTTCAGTTTTCATTTCGTTCACCTTTTGTAATTTAATTAGTTAAAGGACTATTTTGTTAGATCTCCTGTTTCAAGTCTCTTTGGATTCTAAGACCATGACAGATACAGTTTCGTTTAACATATATTTCAAATTTTTCCCTTAAATTATGCCATGGTCTAGACAGAACTCTGTCACGGCCATATTCATCCAGCGGGCCACATGTTCGACAGCTCTGTTTTAAGGTTTCATGAACTTCATGAAGAGAGATGTGATCTAACTGTGATCTCACATTTTTAAACAGGTTTTGCAGATATTCACTCAAAGTTACCCAAATCTGAAAGTGTAGACACACTAGGTTTAAACCTTGTGAAATTACAGGATATGATGTCACTCAAGGTCTTATGTTTTCATAAATAATCAATTAGAAATAATGTTTTCTTCTGTGTGATTGTATGCAATATGCAAATGAATGAAAAAGTGAATAGAACTCACGTGTGGCCGCACCTTGGATCCTTATTGATGCTACTATGCCAACACTGATCTCGTTTTTTATCTGCACAGCATGAATACAAAAAATACTGATATGTGAAAATATCCAAAAATTGTGCTTCTACATCAGCGTCACCTCCAGTCTGCAGCCTTGCGACACTAGTGTGAACTGCTGAGTTACTGTGTTTCTTTAGCATCACTGTGTTATCATCATTCAGTGCCAGCAATGCGTTCCCATAAATGTTACAGCAAAAATGCTAAATTAATTCTGTCATCATTTACTCACCCTCATGTCAGACACAAACTGCTTGATGGTGCTTTTCTTAGAGCTTTACAATCCTGATCCCCATGGCCTGTACAGTTCTTTTACCTTTCTCAATTAGTGTTCCACAGAAACAAGAAAGCCATGCAAGTTTGGAACAATGACAGGTGGCTATTCCTTTAAGAAATGATAGATTAAAGGAGACCTATTATGACCTTTTTCAAAGTCTTGATTTTGTTTTTGGGGTCTACTAGAATTGGTTTTCATGCTTGAATGTTAAAAAAAAACACATTAATTTTCACATATTTAATATTGTTGCAGCACCTTTCTTCCCAGTCTGTCTTTAACAGTCTTTTTAATTCCGGTCTCTAAAGCCCTATTCGAACTGGATTAGACTGGAGGTGGAGTAAAGTAATTATTACCAGAGCTCCTCAGTGATTTTAGTTCCGTCAGAATGTGCCATCTCAGTAATCATTACGGACAATGTCAGTAACGATTACGTCGACTTTTACCTTCTGTAAAAAGGTCCGGAAAAATTACCCCAGGTAATTCTAATCCCGTGTGAAAAGACCCGCTGTAAATATGTACGTAAATATTCTGTCATTTCATGTTTAAAATTACTTTTCCGCAGTTTTTCAAGTATGGAGGAGCTTGAAAAAGCATTCAGTTGCGTTCTAGGTGGTGGGATGTCAAGTCTGTGGCAAAACTCTGCACACCATTCAGAACAAAAAGAAGGTCGAAAGCTCTTGTTAGAGGCACACAATTTATTTTAGCTTTAGGTAAGTGCCTACTAACAACAGAATCCAATCTGAATTTAATTAATAAATTGTTCAATCGGACCTAATTTTTATATATAGGTTATAAAGATTATATGTGTTTGCGCACATGATATCAGGAAGCAACGTAATACGCACATGAAGACAGGGAGGTGATGGCGGTGCCCTGCCACTTCTGCTAGTTTTACTGAGATTTCTTATCCTGTGCAAATTGGCCATTAATATTACCGGCGTCCTGTGGTAAAATTACAATACTCCATCTACCCTTGTAAAACTAATCCCGTCCAATAGGGCTTTAGAAGCACCTCTTTCAGAAAAGCACAATGTGCTCTGATTGGTCAGCTGGACCAGTGTGCTGTGATTGGTCAACTGCTTCAAGCTTATTTTGGAAATGTCACCCTTACCTTACCTTACCTTTTAACTGCGAGTTTAAATACTACTAACTAGAGATGTGTGGTTGGCGGTTACAGCCGCGGACTCTGCGGATAAACCGCGGATCGGGCGGATGACGTGACGAAAAATAATATTTTAATTAAATTCGGGCGGGTGGCGGGCGGTTGAACCAATCAAATGAAAAATATATGTATACACCAATCAGCGGATGGCGGGCGGGTGCGGTTTTGAAAATTGGTCAAAAACGTTGGTGCGCATGGATGGCGGACGGATGATGAGTTTTGTGATGCGGTTGCGGATGAAATAATAGCCCATCCGCACATCTCTACTACTAACACAACTCAACCAGGCCTCACTCTATTTTTTGCGTATGCCTTGGTTGGGAATAATTTAAATGAGGAATAC
Organism: Squalius cephalus; assembly: GCF_949319135.1. NCBI lineage: Eukaryota > Metazoa > Chordata > Actinopteri > Cypriniformes > Leuciscidae > Squalius > Squalius cephalus. Next base: position 39,726,080 of record NC_137127.1, on the reverse strand, counting down.
TGTGACGTCTATTACGTTCCTGAAAGAAAACTCAAGACTACAATGGAGGCGTTTCAGGGAGTTCAGAAACAGTGCTTACTGATATAGAGAAAAACTCGCTTTGTAGTGGACCTTTTTTATGCTCAAAAGCAACATTAAAGTTTAAAAAGGTAAAAATGCATATAAGATTTGAATTGAAATTACAAGAGACATTTAGAAGGTAAGTACTGTAGATACTTTATTACAAAAGGAATGGTGTTGCAAATAGGACTATTTTAAAATTGTTAATGAATGATAAATGAAAATTGTTGTTTTGTTTTTGCAAATGTTCACATACATGTTTAAAAAAAAAAAAAAAACCCTGATTGTTAAAGCCTTTTACTGATCATATCAAACTTTAAAAAATGTAAACACTTTAAAACTCCATAGAACTCGGCTGTGTGATGAATATAAATGTGCTGGTTATTCTTTGAGTGCTTTTAGTGAATGTTAGGTGCATTTTAAAATTCTTCTCATTGGAAAAGACCATGAAGTGTGCTTTAGACACCTTTCCCAAATGATAATGATACCTTTCACATGAAGGACAGAGAGGAAAGAATTTGTGTGGCACAGGGTATAATTGCTACTTTCTAATCACTGAGAAAAGGCTTTGGACAATTTTTCAAGACTACTGCTACTTTGAGAGTTGGGGGACGTAATGTTACATTTATTCCAGTAAAAGGGACAATCTAATGAAGAATGCTTGGGATTCAATTTCATCCCAAAGAAAGAAAGAAAGATTCTCACTATTATCGTGTGAACACTTATTCTCATCAGATCAGATTAGGGTCACACTTTAGATTAGGGTCCAATTCTCACTATTAACCAACTATTAACTACGACTTTTGCCTCAATAAACTCCTAATTGCTGCTTATTAATAGTTAGTAAGGTAGCTGTTAAATGTAGGTATTGGGTAGGATTAGGGATGTAGAATATGGTAATGCAGAATAAGGCATTAATTTGTGCTTTATAAGTACTAATAAACAGCCAACAAGTAATTCTACTACTGTCAAGTAATTCTGAATTGGATAATGAGAATTTGCAGGGAAAATGTCCTTAATTATCATGAAAATAATTTCATAATGGAAATGTCCATGTCTTAAAATTAGGCTTCATTTTCTTCATTTTGGTGTAAAATATGCTTTGGCGATTTCATTCAGAACTGTAACCGAATGTCATGAAAACTGACGTTGGTTCCATTTTTTTTTGGTTGTTGTTGTTCTTAAATTGCCCAGTTTTGAATTTTTTTTTTTTTTTCCCATTCCCAACCTTTTTGAAAACATAGGAAATGCCCCCTAGACCCACCCGCCATAAAGCTCAGTAATAGTAATTAAATTATTTCTTGTTTACAATAATGTGGTGGCCTTGGGATCCTCTTGAGCAGCTTGTATTTGTGCAAACCCTGTCTCTTCTCATGTGTTTTTTGAATCTCATATCCAAGGGATCCCAGCTGCCCTGTATAACATTGAGGATGTTCAATCATACAGAAGCATCTGAGAGCAACAAATACTCAGGAATGTGTGAATTCAAAGGATGTGGAACACCTCGCTCCGATGAAAGAGAGACCGTAACAGCGAAAGAGCGAGTGGGGATGAAGGCTGCATATAAATGTGGCTTTCTAGAGCTGGGCCTCTCTGGGAATTTGCCACAGCTCTGTGTGAGGAAATGTAGTGACCACAGTATCTGTGTGTGTGAGAGAGGGAGAGAGATTTTTTTTTTAAAGGGTGTGATTCTTCTAGAATGCTTGCTAAAAGCAAATGAAGAGCCACTTGTGCTAATAAAGACAGGACAGCATTGCCTCACAAACAGCCATCTGATGTCTGTCTCACATCAGATGTCTCGAATTAGGCCCATTTAAACACCCTCAGGCTTGCATTTGGCTGACTGTGTTAAACAGGACATTGATTGGTTGACGTTTCAGTCAGAGGTCATATCAGTGAAACTGCATGTCCAAACACTCCTCCCTGGATAAACTCCAGAATCACAGAGGGTGACTGCATTTATCTCAGAGGAATGTGGGATTACCCATAGCGTGTATCTACCTGTGCTAAGATCAAGAAACCTTTTTTAAATACAGGTAGAAGGCATTGGGTTTTATTAATGGTTCTAGAACGTCTGCATTTGCCAGTGCAGAACTAAAATGCTCAGACAGTGTTCACTTTATCGCTAATCAACTGTAGAACTACGCTAAAGAAAGGTTGTTTAGCTCAACTGTGAAATTGCAGATGTGATGATAGTGAAAGCTGTGAAATAAAGGCAGTATACTTAGATTGTCTTCCTATTATATTTTAGCTATACTTGCTGGTTAAACACAGGCACGTTTGATTTCACTCTGCTCTAAATCACTAGATCAGTGTTTGACTGTATGGAAATTTGGCAACGCACAGTTGATTCTGTGCTAATTTGATCTAATATTTAGTGTGTTTTTAATGTTATAGATGTAACAATAATAGAATAAGTGAATTAATAAAGGAAAAATAACTTAATGATTTTCAGTTTTTCAATATGTGAAAGTATGGTATTTGGGGTAAAATATATCTAAAATAGATATGATAATAAATAAATTGTTGCTTGTTGACATTTGTTGACATGACATTGTTTGCTTCAGATGGTCAATATAATTTATTATTTGGTTTTCCTTAGAAATAATCAACATAACCCCCCCCCCCCTTTTTTTTTTTTTACCATAGACATAAAAATGCAATCTAAACTTAAATGGTTGTCTTTATAAAGACACTCAGCAGATTATTGCTGAAGTGAAAGTACTAAGCAAAGCTGTAGTTTAAATTTACAGTAAAATAAATGTAGGCTACTGCTCTAAACATTTGTATTTTATACAATATAAATATATCTTTTACAAAATAATTTTGACTCTAGGGGTCAGATTTGGCAAATTAGCATGAGAGCACGATCCTATAAAAGCACCGATGGGAGTGGAAAGTTCTGCACATGATCTCTGGTTTAACAGATCTTTACTTTTTTGGGATGTTAAATAATGGTGCATGGTCCAAAAACCAATCAGTATCTGGTGTGACCACCATTTGCCTCACGCAGTGCAACACATCTCCTTCGCATAGAGTTGATCAGGTAGTTGATTGTGGCCTGTGGAATGTTGGTCCACTCCTCTTCAATGGCTGTGCGAAGTTGCTGGATGAAACACGCTGTCGTATATGCCAATCCAGAGCATCCCAAACATGCTCAATGGGTGACATGTACGGTGAGTATGCTGGCCATGCAAGAACTGGGATGTTTTCAGCTTCCAGGAATTGTGTACAGATCCTTGCAACATGGGGCTGTGCATTTTAATGCTGCAACATGAGGTGATGGTCGTGGATGAATGGCACAACAATGGGCCTCAGGATCTCGTCCCGGTATCTCTGTGCATTCAAAATGCCATCAATAAAATGCACCTGTGTTCGTTATCCATAACATACGCCTGCCCATACCATAACCCCACCGCCACCATAGGCCACTCGATCCACAACGTTGACATCAGCAAACCGCTCATACACACGACGCCATACACACTGTCTGCCATCTGCCCTGTACATTGAAAACCGGGATTCATCCGTGAAGAGAAAACCTCTTCAAAGTGCCAGACGCCATTGAATGTGAGCGTTTGCCCACTCAAGTTGGTTATGACGACGAACTGCAGTCAGGTCGAGACCCCGATGAGGACGACGAGCATGAAGATGAGCTTCCCTGAGACGGTTTCTGACAGTTTGTGCAGAAATTCTTTGGTTATGCAAACCGATTGTTGCAGCAGCTGTCTGGGTGGCTGGTCTCAGACGATCTTGGAGGTGAAGATGCTGGATGTGGAGGTCCTGGGCTGGTGTGGTTACACATGGTCTGCGGTTGTGAGGCCGGTTGGATGTACTGCCAAATTCTCTGAAATGCCTTTGGAGACAGCTTATGGTAGATAAATGAACATTCAATTCACGGGCAACAGCTCTGGTGGACATTCCTGCAGTCAGCATGCCAATTGCACGCTCCCTCAAAACTAGCGACATCTGTGGCATTGTGCTGTTTGATAAAACTGCACATTTTAGAGTGGCCTTTTATTGTGGCCAGCCTAAGGTACACCTGTGCAATAATCATGCTGTCTAATCAGCATCTTGATATGCCACACCTGTGAGGTGGATGGATTATTTCGGCAAAGGAGAAGTGCTCACTAACACAGATTTATGAACACTATTTGAGAGAAATAGACCTTTTGTATACATAGAAAAAGTTCAAAGAACTTTGAGTTCAGCTCATGAAAAATGGGGGCAAAAACAAAAGTGTTGCAATTATAATTTTGTTCAGTATACTTTCCTCCCATACATTTTGCATTTGAAAGGGAAACTCCTACAAATGCTTATGCAATAAGGTCATCTGCAAAAATAACTGTCCACGTCTTTTCAGAGCAATTTTTTCCACTAGTAAATCTTTAGTATTCATCTTTAGTAAATCCTGACATTTTTTTTTTTTTTTTTTTACTCTTAAAAGAGGGTTTGCGCTGGCACAAGCTGTTTGTAAATCTGGCCATAAAATTGCTATAAAAAAGCCATATGTCTAACCAAGCTGTGTTCCAAATTGGAAGTGGATATCACAAAAACTGAGGTTCCCATGAGATTTTGTTCAGGTGCCATATCCAAAAATAGCTATCAGGTGAAACTACTTTCACAAATGAATACATGTATGTCACAATATCACTGCTATCACAAAACAGTGGCCAAATATGGAACATTGAATCTCAGACCTTTCCAACAACATGTGTTTTGTCAAGATTAGAAAAAATATTTTATTAAAAATAGTGCAGTATATTTTGTACACTGTGAAACATGACACCGCCCACTAGGGGAGGAGCCTAGGTTTTAAAGTACCTTTCCATGGTAACACAATGTCTGATTTCCGTTTCCATTTTAACCACAGTGTATTCATTGAAAAGTCCTGAAAAGTGAAGCCAAAGCGTTTTGATCGCCCCCAAGTGGCTATAGGTCATAAACCCCGCCCCCTCTCCATGTGATCTAATGGGACGTGAGACAAACTAAACAATCAAATTACATTTCAAATAAATTCTAAACCATGTTCAAGTGTTCGTTTTTTAAATAAGTTTGGTTTTAGTCATTTATTTGATGCTAGAAAAACAGAAGTGTGAAGTCATGATGCTGAGATTGACAGCTTCTCTGAGCGAAGTAGTCACTGAAGCACCAACAGACTTTTTTTCGGGATCTTTGGGAGAAGATTGGAGCTTTAACTTAATTTCTACATTTCCATAACTCTTTATTTCCCACTGACAAAATGAGTTGTTCTGCAGTAAACTGTTCTAACCGATTCTGCGGGAGTGTGGGCATTAGAGTGTGGGCCATATTTGGCCATTGGCGGCTTCACTTTTCTACAATGGAAGAGAGTGAAAGTGCATCGTTCATCTTTTTTTTTTACAGTCTATGGGTCAAACAATGTTGTTTGCAGCCAGATGGTGTAGTTACAGCATTTACCAGCAGGGGCAAACAGGGCTAGCTTAACCAGCAAAATCTTGACTTTTTCTCCTACAGTATTGGGATCCAAACATTTAAACATTTATTTCAGATTTATAGTTCTTACAGAGATTACTAATAGCTCTGCAAGAGGAAAGGAATGGATTTGATGTGACTCATGCATTATTAATAGCTCACATTTAAAGCTTTGAGATCTAGGATGTTCTGGTACTAAGCATCTATTGTTCCCTCTTCACATCCCTGAGCTTTTTTGTGTGTGTTCAAAGTCTTATTATTATTAGAGATGAAAATTGTGATGAATGTCTAACTCAAGGTGCTTTTGTGTTCACGTTAAACGTGAAAAATGACTTATACGTGTATATGTGTGTACATCTGGAGTATTTGGTCAGACTCCATTAACCAATGCTTGGTTTGCAGGTACATTGACAATGCTATGAATCAAAGCACATAAGTCTGGGGACTATGTGTGTGTGTGTAAGAGAGAAGGCAGTGCTTGTTGAAATATTCCCCCGCTGGCTGGTGTAATTACAATTCATGCAAACCCCCTTTACAGAGAATAGCTGTGATTTCTCACCATTTAACCTATTATTTTATTTCCATTCAATTGCACACCTTTAAAATCCTCACTGTAAATACAAAAAAAACAAACAAAAAAAAAACATGATTTTAATGGTAAAAACTGTAAAAATGCCACGGTGAAAAACTGTTATTTGGTTAACAAAGTTTCCGTACTATATACGATAAAGAATAAACGGTAATAGAGCTAACCGTACAATTAATGTAATTTTACAGTATACCATTATACTTACAGTTTTGGAAATGAAATAGAACAAGTCATTGTATAATTTACAGTGAAAAAACATAAATTGACATTCCCAGAATTCCCTGCGTGACACTTCACATTTGATGTATTTTTGTTGAAATTCTAGATGGCGCAAGCTAATAGGTCCTTTAACTCACCTGTTCATAATCACATTGTTATCTATTGGGCGTAGCTGATTGGTTCCTGCCATATCGGTAGCCAGTGAGCTCGCTGCTCAACCTTCAAATACTTGATTAGCATTTGCCTTAGCAGTGCTGCACGCTTTCAGAAACCCTCCACCTCCCCAGCTCCACCTGTATAGATGTGCTATGGGTAATTCATGTACGCTATGTTGTACAGCAGCAGCATGTCTTACTTGCTCACAGCAGCGTGTCGTGTATGTATTGGCAGTAGCAAGTCCCGTACTTGCTCTGCAGCAGCAATAACCTACAGCAGCAGCATATTATGAAATAAATGTTTTTCTCCAAAACACGTTGGCCTCAATTATTGGCACCCCTAGAATTTTTTATGAGTAAAATATCTCTGAAGTATATTCTCATTAATATTTACCTTTTTTAGCACACCAGGGTGACTAAGAACATGAAATTGTCTAGCTATGACTTCTTGTTTCACAGGAGTTTAAATATGAGGAAGCACAAAGATGGGACTTGATCTTGATTTTGTGGGAATTGATTGGATCTTAGTAAGTTGGGCGTTGCTAACTAAATGGAGCCAGATCTGAATGTCAGTTGTGGACGATATTTAGTCCTACCCTTAACTTCCTGATTTATTTATATTAGCGCTGTTTGGACTGATTGTTTGAATTAATTCCCTTACTGGATGGATCAATGGACTGAAAACTTTCCAGTAGTTTAGAGGCTTGATCTGATCGCAACAGAGAAGTGAAATCGGGATAATGGATTAGAATAGACATTTGTGCCTACCAGGGTTTGTGCTTGCAGCATTGTAGATGCTCAGTGTGATAAACTCCCAACTCCCAAGATCATCTAATCTAACTGCGTGACGTAATTACGTTAATAAGACAAAATTCACATGCTTCAGTAATTTATTTGACAGTAATTTAAATTATTTTAACACGATAAGGATATGGAATTAATCGCATTTAATTTATTTTATCAAAAATACAGAAAAAACAGTAATGTTGTAAAATATTACTACAATTTAAAATAAAGTTTTCTAATTGAATATATTTTTAAAATGTAATTTATTTCTGTGAAGTCATTACTCCAGTGTCACATGATCCTTCCGAAACCATTCTAATATGTTGATTTAATAAATTCAAAATCATTCTAAAAGTTAATAAATTATTATTATTATTATTTAATTATCTAAACACTATGCAAATAGTATAGTAGACAAAGGAGCTTTCCACTTTATGACCTTCTTAACCAACTATACACATTCTGTAATAAATTCTTGAATATTCCAGTCCAGACGTGTCTGACCTAAACACTCAAAACATTGGCCACTACTGAAATTCTTGTGAAGTCTCTCAAACGATCTTGGATACCTGATGCTACCAGTGAGTGTGTGTGCGTGAGCAAATGTGTATGTGACTGTAGTCTGAGCCAGTGGAGCAGATGTTGGGTGCTCAGCTTACAAATGACTTTGGAGGATTTCCCAACGAGATGTGGAATGGCTTATTCTCCACCGAGATTTCAAAACAAGGGTCTAAAAATAAAGTCTGTGTTAAGTCTCTCATCAGTGAAGACGATAAAAACATCAGTCATGCAGCTCTGAATTTCACAGGTTCAGGATTCAGAGGGACTGTCAGTATGTGTTGAGGTTCAATGTTCATTTGCAAAATATTTGCATTTAAAAAAATTTGAATTCAAACATGCTTCAAGTTTAAAGGAAGAGTTCACCCAAATATTACCCCCTTTTTTCATTTACTTGTCCTGTAAAGAGTGGAGTCTCACATCATGGGTGGCAAATCCCATGATTCTCAGGTGTCCCATGACTACAGATTATATTTTCATCTATTTTACTAGTATGTGTTGCAGATGTATCATTCTTCATTACTATCATTTTCTAAAATAGAAAGAAAACATTTTCTGTGCAGTAATATTTTATTTCAACTATACATGCCGTGTTAAAAAAAGTCAACAAAAATATTCTTAAACAATGACTGTAATTATTTACATTTTCTCAGAACAGCTTTACAATATCTACACATTAAAATATTCCAGAAAAGAAAAGCTGTATTCCAACTGCCAATGTTTGCACAGTATTAAAAATAAAAGGTAAACCAGTCTGGTTTCTTTGCACATATATCGACTGAACAATAAAGGCTTGAAGTCAGATTGCAGATTTATATTGCAATATACAAGGCAGCTCAACACAGGACAACTTGAACCAGAGCACAGGATCAACTCTCTCTCCTTAATAAAACTGATCTTTAGCAGGTGATGCATCAGCCTCCGCTCAGTTGCTCAAATACAATCAGAACATGTAAACAAACATGGAGCTTTGGGCTTGAAGAGGCAAGTTTTATCTCGGTACACTGAAATTCCCTAGTAATTTCAGACAAACTGTGAGTCCCTAATCGTAGATTCTCCTCTCTAAAAACGCATCTTGTTTTGACCCCCATTAAATGTTGTGAAATATTGTGAGCTGAGAGTCAGGTGATAAACATTTTAGATCCATAATACATTCATTACATGGCATCTTATCATCGCAAATTAGCACCTTCCAAAAACGCACAAGAACAAAGTAGCAATAAGAAAATGGCTAATTAATTATTATAATCTATGTTTGCATTCATTTTCATTCTGAAACTTTTTTAGATAAAAGAAACCATTCTGAGGGACGGCCATATCATAGTATCCCCCATTCAGGGCCGGAACCACCACAAAATTGGGGGTGAACCTTCCCCCGCCCCCACTTCAAATATAATTCGATTATTTATAATTTCCTAAAGCTTTACCTTCTCTGTTAATATTGAAAAAAAAAAAAAAAGTTTGTTGACTGTGAAATGTCCAAAACCAAACCAAGCTCTCATGACTTTAATAAGGCACACAAATACACAAATCCAGGTCAACTTGCTTTGAAAATGTCCACACTTAAATAGTTGTATATTTACAATAACAATAATCACTGGCACGACTCTGCAAGACACACTGGTAAGGTATTGCAGTGATTGTACACTTATAGTGAGTATGCAATTGAGGCCTCTATTATTTAAAACAAGCAGAGTGAAGCTTATCTCTTGGATAGGGTCTAGTATAGAGCTGAGGAGTGGTTTAAAGTAAGGAATGTGCTGTTTGCAGTTTTATGTAATACTTTGCCCAGGAACCAAGAAGCAAGTTCTCTAAATTTGTGTAAACTGGAAGGAATATCCAATGGTTCAGAGGGAAGAGAAATATCTATATAGTCCCAACAGCAGTATTTGGCATGTAGGAAAGGAGAGAGGTTGATCAATGATCTGCCTTGTGTCATAGTTGAAAGGTGACTTTATGGGATTACAGGATTCCCATTGATTTTCTGGAACTAAAAACAAAACATAGTACATTTGACCAGCATGATCCTGTGCTGAGTCTGTGGGTTTAAAAGCTTGCAGCAGCTTGACACGCAGAGCCGCTGCATGGAACGTCACACTGGAGTTAAACACTGTCATCATCTACACTTAGCAGCACAAATGTTGAGGGCACTTTTACCCTGTGAGTTTTAAAATCAGTAGTCCAAGTAAGGGGCCCTGGACATTTCTTTTGCACGCAGAAATGATTAATTAATGTCTGGACTTCTGTGTCCAAACACATCTGATGTTAATGCACCTGAAATGGAATTTAGTTTTATGACAGCGCTGACTCAAACTTGTTCTCAGTTTACTGAAAAAAACATGGGCAATGAATGCACACTGGTTAGCCCCAGAGACTAATCAAACACAGACAAGCAACATGTCCCTTTGACTCTTTCTTTCTTCTTGAGAGATATCAAGCAAGAATACCACATTTTCCAAACAGTCTAACAAATACAGTTCACATTGATGGGGAAGAACAGTGCAGGGGGGAGCATTCACTGCCCGACCGCCACAGCAACTTTGCAGCAGCTTTACGCTGCACGTCAGCTGTGACCTATGACCTCAGGCGTCCCTGCCGCCATAAAGATCAGAATCTGTCACCTGTCACTCAAGCGTGACGGGACATGGTCATTGAGAACTAGCACAGCCACCCGAAACAGAAGCTCTGGCATCCGATTCATTTCCCTTCAAAGGAAAGGCCATTTCTCTGCGGGCCAAGCGCTTTTACTCCCACTGTCCATTCAAAGAGTAAGATCTTGCTAGGCATGTCAGTAGCTATACTTGTTCACTGCCCTCATTTGTGCAGTCTGTGGTGCAAAACCGTTGGGTTTGGGTGGCACATCGGGCTTTAACGATGCTGTCCGTTTGATGGATGTTCGTGGTAATGATCCGTGACCACTGTAGCTGCTCTGTCGGGATACAGAAGGTGTCATAGCCATTGGTACCCCGTGAGAGTCTAGTCTAGTGGGTGGGGTAGGAGTTGGGGGCATGTACCCACCTCTGTTCATACTAGGTTGGCGGGACACTATGGCCCCACTAGGTGAGTGCAGCCCTTTGGGTGGCGAGGATATGGAGTGTCGCTGGGAAGAGCTGCGGTGATACCGCTGTCTCTCGAGTGTTCCCATTTGCCCTGTGGGTGATGTTGGTGTAGTCGGCACATCCACTCTTTTAGTCGGGCTATTCCTGGGTAAAGATGAAGAGGGAGAGTACAAGGAGGCCTCTCGGCTTGGGACTTTAGGTGGAATCTCCGTTGGGCTTACAATGGGTTCCAGCATTAGGTGCTGTCGGGATTTGGGCATCTCCACCATGATGGCCTTTGGGGGGCTGCTCTCATTTAGATGCTTCAAGAGGTCGTTCAGCGTGTTCCTGGCATCCACAGTGCGCCGCTGGTCTTTACGGCCAGATTTGGAACCATGTTGATCGCTATTCTGGATCTTCTTTTCTGCTTGAGGCCCTTCGGGAGTACTGAATGATCCCCTGATCTCATGTGTGGCATTGGGCAGTACAACAGCACTAGGGATGTGGGGGTTGCTAATGGCAGAATGGGGAGGTGGACTGGAGGGAAGGTATTGTGGGCTTTTTGGTGGTCCTTCTTTGCGGGAGCTACTAATCTTACCATGAGCTCTCTCCCACTGGTTCTTGATTGGCTGATGGCTCTTCTGTTGCAGCACAGGTGTGGACTCAGGCGTAGGCAGTGCTGCTAGTTCCGGTGGCTGCCCACTCAGGAGCATTGTCTTAGTGTCTCCGGTGGTTGGCACTTCCCTCCCATTGCTCAACAGGTTGGTGTAGAGTTTGGGAGAATCCATATCGGGTTGGTACTCTTTGACAGGACTGTCAAACAGACCATTGAGCTTGGCAAAGCTGCCAGTGGAATCAGTGCAGGACTGTGCTGACTCTGCATCTTTTTGGATCTTACGTGGTGTGCGAAGGAAAGCGTCTCTATAGCAGTAAACGACCATGCCGGCGATGAATGCACCAAGCAGGAATGCAGCTAACACACAGGAGATAAGGATGTTCATGTGCACCATCTGGTTAGATTCACCTGCTTGTATTTCCCACACACCTGCAACACAGATAGCCAAACAGCATGTTAGCACACTCAGACAGTTGAGCACTGAACAACTCTCTCTTAAAGCAAAAAGTCCTTTCCCCCCAAACATGCTTAACCATTTGGCGTGAATCAAGTATGCTACTGTTATTTTCAACATTTTAGAAACTTTTTAAAGAAACATACCCAGCAAGAAACTCAGAAAATACAATGCAGTACCCTGTTATTATATTAGTGAAGGAGGCAAATTAGTAAAGAGGTGTGGTGGAACATTTTATTGCACAAGGGTTGAGTATCAGGTGAGTTAGTGTGTTCGGGTTTTACATGAGAGTTTTCCCAAAAATAATTAAGCCCACTGTCTTTGTATATTATTTGAGGGTGAGTTTTGTTAGCATCCGCAGATATTCAAAATAATTAGTCAGAGAATAATTTTGCTTAAAAGTGTTGCTTAGTGGCAAGGCCTTTGGAAGATTTCCTAAAACCCAAAACAATGGGTAGATAAAGAAATGGATGAAAGAAGATAAAGATGTAGCCATTTCGGACAGATTGAACAAAACAAAATCCCATAGAAAATGCATGAAACTAGAATATATCTAAAATAAAGTTAAAAGTGGAGAACAAATCATAGGAACATAAAAGTAGGAGAAATAATAATAAAAAGCTTTATACGCTGATGGAATCTGAGTATAGCTGCTTGTATCATCTTAATACACTTCAAGACAACAAGGCATTGTGCTGATCTGAAAGTTTTCAAAAGCACATGCATTAGGAGCCTGTATCTCTACTTTGCTAATGTAGTGTGACTGACTGCAGAATTGCTTATCAAGCCATTTTCGTAAGGAATGGGCTGCTATCAGAGAAGTATGCCCTCTCTCATTTGACTAGCAGCGCTAATAGCAGCTATTACCCAGAATTCCATGCAGCAGCGCAGAGCACTCTGGTCAAGGCCTTACCCTCCAGCACACCTGGTATAGGCTCAACAGAATGTGAAGTGGCTGGTTCATCGCGGAGCACAGATTTCCGTGAGCCAAAGAGTTGGGGAGTCTGAGTGGGGATGGTTTGGAGTGATTGTATGGGTTCAGAACTTGCGGGCACTGTGACTGACGAGGATGGCAACTCCATGTCTGTAGCGACAAACAAACTGTTAAGAATCGGGGCCCATGATAGGCGCAACGTAACGATCGGGGGTTAGTGCATACTGACAGGACTGACATATGTCAGTTTATACGATTCATTGAGGTTATTTTTTAGAGATTGACTCTTTGGACCATTACAGGTAAGTAATGGCTGTGCAGAGTCTAAGGTAAGGAAAACTTCAGCCTGAGAGGAGGGAAAGGATGAAGACCATCTTTAATAGAATAAGACGGCGACAATATAGTCCAGGGAGATGAAAAGATGGAGGTAGCACATATCCATGCAAGAACAAATGCATGAAATGATGGAAAAGCTGGTGATGAGAGATCAGGTGCCCTCTTAATGATAGTGATGATGGTGTGATGAAGAACACATGATAAAAGGTAGGTGGCAGCAGAAGAGGAAAAAAGACGGAGATTTGGAGAATGATGAACTCAAGGAAGGAAATCAGTGCAGTACAGGAAACTAACCAGAGGTTGGGTCGCCATATGATTTGAAATCTGGCGCTGATGTAGTGGCCAAAAATTCTAAAAGAATTAAAGGAACAGGAAATCAGCATAAAATAACAAAAATAAAAGTTTGAAATTATAAAAAAGCTACAACTGTTTTTATCAAATTATCAAAAAGTGTTTGTTTTCCTCTGGTTTACGCTGTATCGCTCTTTCACTTGCAGGTGTATGTTTTTGTGATGTTCAGGCCTACACAATGTATGTGTACATATGTGTTTGTTTAATTGTCAGAGGAATTAGTATGATGTTTGTGTGATATGTGTTAATTTCCATCAGCTGAGAGTGTAAGGGGGTTATTGATGTGAGAACTACTAACTAATATTTCTTAAAGGGGGCACGTGTTGATTAGCTCACCATGACAATCGCCGAGATGAGCAGTATTGCCGTATTCAACATCTTGCTCATAACCAGTTCTGCAAAAAAGGAAAAGACAGAGGGATAAGAAACTTTGTTCTATGGACTAAGGAAATAAATTTGGACTGATGGGTGAATCTAGTTTAGCTTTGCAGGAAATATGTCTGTAATTTCATTTAGCATACCTAGTTTTTCCCCGTTGCATTTTCCAGGTAAATCTGACTGTTTTAAATGATTGTAGGACTTACTGCATAGCTGCAGGAATACGTTCACAAGCTCCATGTGACATCCATCCACAGTACGGGTCTCTGGAAGCAATACAAGACCTGCAACACAAAAACTAATGTTTATACCGGCACAATATGAAAGATTAACACACCTTACAATGGCTGAGGAGGTTTTTTTGCTGCCTGTATAAACAAGGCCTAAGTAGAGCTGCTTTCAGCACTCACTTTTGACAGGAACTGTGTCGTTCGCAGCGGCTGAGTGGTATTCTGACCACACAGCTGGAAAAGGCCACATAGAGCGTGTGGGTGTCTTTATCTAGGTGGAAAGACAGAATTCCCCTATCATCCTCATTGCTGGATAAACACCTGGGAAAAATAGAACAGAGGGAGGGAGACAGTGAAGAACAGATAAATCATTATGTTATCGGATCTATCTGTCAGTCAATACTTTCTTTAGCCTCGTATATTAACAGAAAGAGAACAAAACACACATATAGCACACACACACACACACACACTGACACTGCAGAGGGAAAGTGAAAACCTTTTGCTTTCACATCAAACATATCTAATCTCATCTCAAACAATCCAAAACTCTCAATCAGGTCACAAAAAGACAATTGAATTTTTGGGGTAAATAGCCAAGATAGTTTCATAAAATTACTCTTGGGTCTACAAATAAGTTTCTCACAATGTAAAGACAAAGAGAATGATCAAAAGATAATTATAGGATTAGAACATACTTGGCTTGGTTGAAAACGTCGATCTCTTCCAGTAGGACGCTGTCATTCAAAGACAGCGGGGATGTCTTCGCCAGAACTTTTAGCAAGATGCCTGCCTCAGAGCCAATGAATACCACTGTGTAATTCTTATGGGGTCCTGCAGTGTTGTCAACAGCGAGTGCCGTTAGCCTATACCTACAAAGAAGAAGGAAAAACACTTGAGTGCAGGGCTGCTTTTCAGTTACAAGGAGACGCCTGAATTACAAAAGCTTAACTTGATCTGGCACAGGACAAAACATGTTGAAACGCGACACATCTATCAAGACCTGAACTAGTGAAATTAGGCGTGCCAGTTGTTTAGAACGTGAAACCAACACTCTTTGCTAGGAGGGTTCTAAAATGTTTACCTGATGCTTATTTAACAGCTAACACTGCGTCTAGATGGCAAACTGTTCAGTGTGTTCTTATGTAATTGTATAATCGGTGTAGGTATTGGATTTTCTTCTGATGGGTTTATATTTTTTTCTGCTTATGAAATGTAACCATTTCAGATAAATCCACCTTTAAAAAAAGTCTAATAAAAAGGAGCTGGGTTTACATTTTGATCAGATAGTCAGAAAGTGGGTAGTACTTAGACTTTGCTGTTAGTCAAAAGTCTTGGTTGCAGCAAATCTTGCAATAGTGTCAGAACAAGCTTTTGAGACTAGGCTGAATGGTGGAACTTTGCCCGTACCTGACTCTTGTTTTGGTGAACCACGGTTCGTCTCCAATGGAGGGGACCGAGGCGTCCATGAGTGGGTGTGACTTGATGAACTGAAGGGTCTCGTCTGGAAACTCGATGGAGGTTTTGTAGGACTCCGCTGAACCGTGTCCCGCACAGCAGCCGGGTCTGAAAAGACAAAACGCGCACACATGCAGTTCCGGCTGAGGGAAATAGGGCAAAGAACCATGTGCCACATGCCTGTAAATCTATACCCGCCTCCATATGGCCACTGCACACACAGGTTAAATATGCAGCATGTTCAATTATCACATGTTAATTATTAATCTCGCAATGATTAGCCCGTCACGCACTAGTGCCGTGCACCAACCTGGGCTTGGGCAGCTTTTCCTCTGGAAATGGTGTCCACACTGAATCTGCTGTCTTCTGCTCTTTGAAACGGCCACGGAATGCTTTCTCAATGTCCTCCATGGAGAACGCACACACCGCGGAGCCAGGGATACTGAATAAATCGAAACAGTGGTGTTAGCGCTATTCAGCTGTATAGCGCTTTCATTTTTTATGAGATTTTATGGAAAGGACTGTGACAAGCTTTACCTGTTCAACTGGGTGGTGAAAACTCCAACCACAGAAGGCACCCCATTAATGTCGATTATGTCTGTAATGGCCTGAAGGACATCAAAGTAGAAAAATGATTCTCCAGGAACGGAACAGTTCAGGCGAGCCTTAACAAAAGATGTCCAGTGTTTCTCCAGCACCCGCTGAGACCCTCCCATGTCATTTTTACAGATCCGAGCCACTCTGGAGTAAACCGCCTGCGGTGAGAGAAAAATAGTGGGAGAAACTCAGCATCGCTCTCTAAATAATAGATCTATCTCCCAAGCGGCTCAGTTGAATCTAAATATACGCAAGAAATATTTTTTCTCTTAGATAGAACAAAACTGCAGTGTGCTTGAGGGCTTGAATTAGCACCATGTTACCACCTTAATAATTCACTACTGTAAAACCTGCTCTCAATGCAGATGTTGACTGCAAAATTAACCAAATTTAAATATTCATTAGTCTGTGGTACAAAGAAGTCGTTATACGGGCCAATTTAAAGCAAATCCTGAGGCAACGGATGATATACTGACCCTCTGGGACAAATGCTTATCTCTAAATAAAAGCCTATGAATACTACATTAACATGCAAATCAGAACTGTATTATCACAGTTTAGATAAAACAGGATTACCATAACTGTACCATGGTACCGTCACATTACTTTTTGTGTGTGTTTTGTGAACTTTAGCATCTGTAGCAACGTTACCTTTCCCAAGTTGTTGTGCTCAGCGGCGATTTCTCTGAAAAAGAAGTAGACGAAATCCCCATAATCCACTGCATGGAGGAAATGTGGTTCTGGGAGAGAAAGAGAAAGAAGCATTAGCATCTCCATCGCTGACCCCAAGTTAAATTTTGATGCGTTTTTGTTGGCTGAGTGGAATGCCTGAGTGTTGACCTAGATCGTGCCACAGAAAGCTGGATTTTGTATCAACACCCGCCATTTTCTGTTCTCCCACAATAGCCGCTTTCCGACCAAGTAGTTACAGGAACTTAGTTATAGGAACTGTCCACTTCTAAACAGTTCTATGAACTACTCTCCCCCAAACTCGGTTTTGCTGTTTGCGCTCGCACTGACCAAGTGGCCATAGGGACTGGTAGGAGGGGTAAGGGAGTGACGCAAGCTCGGCGACTTTTATTTTGACGGCGCAACGGACCTTTATTTTGGCGGCGCTGAGAATGCCAGAGCAAACAATGCTCGCATTCTCTGTGTTTATTAGTTAGCGATCTGTCTAACAGTACTGTTTAATATGTTATTAGATAGAACTGTTATAGAAAGTAGACAGTATAGGAAAAAAAGGTTATTAGCCTATGCCGTGTGTTGCTAGCTGGGCAGATAAACATAATCATGTTTGGCTTGGTCCCCTCAAAGTTGCGTTCAATTTTCTCTTCAGTATAAAGGTTTAGAGACCCATCTATCACTGTTTTCCATGTTTGTATAGTTAGTTTATAATCTGTGTGTTTACATCTGTTTTAAAAATGGCGGGTGCTGGTGTTTCGCGTGCGTTCGGTCAATCAGCGTGAGCGTACACTAACTTCACGGGTAGTTCCTATAGTGCTGGTTTAGACCCTACTCTGAAGTAGGACCTAAATTAGTTCCTCCAAATTGAGTTCCTAGAACTAAAATCGTTCCTAGTTCCTGCGGTGCGAACACGCCGACATCCGGGTAGCCAATAGTTCTAGGAACTGTGAAAAGGTTCCTCCGGTCGGAAAGCGGCTATTGACCCACTTCTTTAAGGTACGGTTAGAGGTTATAGTTCAGATGTGTACTGGGTTCAACAAATTTAGCAATGTTAGCATAAAAAACAGACTAGCAGACAAGTTTCTGTACCTTTTAACCACTTGGAATCATACTTGATTGTCCGAAGGGCAGAACCGTCTCCCATGCTGCGATAAATCACAGCATCGCTGGCCAGGAAGTCCGCCACCGTGGCTGAGTACAGCTTACCGTCTATGACACATAAATACATGAGCTTAAACACACACTTCGACTTCATTACACAACTGCATACAACTCACGCAATGTACTTGGAATTCAGCACGCATTCATCGAACACTAAAGGCCAATTTACACCGAGAATGAAACAGAAAAGCCAAACGAATTTGAAGACGAAGGAAAGGTCTATTTAGACCAACAAAAAAAAAAGAAGAAAAAAAGCACTCTGATTATTTATATTCTTCAATGCAAGATACAGTGCACATGGTATTTCATAGCATTTTTTGCTTTTTACTTAAGTGTTCCTGCTATTGTATGTACAGTAAATAATCCAGCTTTCTAAATAATAATAAATAAATAAATACAATGAATACAAATTCATGTTTTAAGCATAAATCTAGTTAAATGTACTGAGCAATGATTATAAATTTATTTTTTAGCATAAATTTAGAACAAGAAAAATATTTAAATATTATAACTGGAAAACAAGCCGAAAATACTGATTAAGAGGTTTTTTTGCAGTGTTTCCTGTACAGACTCATTCAGATGCGCACGTGACATCACACTGTACTGTACTTTCATGACATCTGATTTATGCGTAACATCAGTCTCTGCTCTCGTTGGAGCGTTAATTTTATCCAAAACCTTTAAAATTCATGGCAAAGTTATTTATCATCCTCCTCATTATCCTGACAGCTCTCATACCAGCAAACAGGGCAACGTTTGTCTGCTTGGCGTCAAATGGGCATCGGGCCAAACCGCTGATCTCTTCCCCATCAAACTCCAGGTTATCCAACTAAACAAGAGACGGAAATAGATAAAAAAAATAGAGATGCTGAGATCTTATCTTCATTGTACAGTAAAAATGCTCCCATTCACATTAACCAGTCACTTATTAAGAGCCAGACAGTCACGTAGACCTCATAAACAGTGTGACCTACCCTGTAGTAACGGCACATGGGGTTGAAACCATTTGTTCCGCAGATGAATACAAGATCATCATTTCTCGGAACCAGGACTTTAATGAAATTATGGCACTCGTCCTGAGAGGGAGACAAGACAGTGAGATTTATGATTGCTTTAGTGCTGTAAATACAACAAGACCAATGACAGCTGATTTATGCTGAAGAGGTGGAGGTCTCACTCTGTGCTTTCCCTTCATGGCACACGTCTCCCGGTCCGCCTGCCCCGACCGCCACGTCAGCTTCTGTGACATCACACACCATTACCATTAGACACAGTTTCCCACCCGCACACTCATACTACACTGCTTTCTAATCAGGCATGATGCAAAAAGTTTCCAGCTGTAATTAATATATATATATATTTAATGTTTATAGCTCTGTAAAGTCCAATTTTGGACCAATACCATTTTACTGTGGGCGGGGACAGAAAGACAGAAACAGAAACCTAGCGATTTACAAAAAGTGGTGCCATTTACTAGTTTTTATCGCTTGCCGCTTTATTGTGTCACGCCTGGTTAGAACAAGAGCGTTCAGTCATAAAGTGATTTACTATGAACCCACCCTGTATGGAATTATCTCATTCCTGTAGGACTCTCTTAGACTCACTAAATACACCTGGTCCCTGAGAGAAAGATAGAAACAGTTTACATTACACACACATTACTACTCACAGTTATACTGTTCATCAACCAGCTTGTCTGAGCAGGTCAAGCGCTCGAAGACCTTGGTTCCACATCATGTTTAACTACTGACTTACCTGCCAGCGATGAAGAGTGTATCATGTATCTTGGTCATCAGCTGAAAGTCCAGTCTATGCTGAGATTCGTTGCCAGAGGGGCGTCCACGGAAAACCGGGTACTGTCGTGCATCTGCAGAACAAACAGATGCGCTGTTATTTAGTATTAGCGTCAACAGAGATCGATGTTGGTATTGATTGGCTGTTGCAACTGCATGTTAAACTGCCCTGAAGAAAGACTTTGCTAAAGTAATGCATATTACACCAGCAGCTCCCGCATTGACGTCCAGTGACTGCACTGTCAGCATGCTAGGGTGTTTTCTCACTGCAGAGCACAGAAGCGCTAATGCAGCGACTATAGACGTGTATGTCTTCTTAAGAGTGTGGATGGCTGTATTTTCAAGTAAAGGCACTTTTTTGTCCAAGAGGTTGATATTAAACAAATTATTACTTGCAATATTTTAGAATGCCTTATCATCATTTATTTTTTGCTACCTTTCGTATTACTTTGATTTAATTGGTTTAAATAGGCCTAGTCCCAAACCCAGACTTTCAATATTAAACTAGAAAAATCCATTATAAACATATAGATTATTATTATGTTGTTGTAGTTTTAAACCAACAATAAAATAAACCATTTCAATATTTAACATTTTAGAATATTTTTAGTGTGCGCCTTTTCCAATCTAGCTGTAATTTTATTAAATTGTGTAAAAAAAAAAAGGGTGAATAATATGTAATTTAATTGTGCATGTTTATGATACATACATACTAATTATGAAATTTTCCTTAGGAAGACAAAGGAGTTGCCATTTTATTCTATTTTATTTTTTTTAAAAATGCTATTAAAACGTACATGAATCTTGATTGAAAAAATGATTGAAAAAATGACAAAAACTATTTTGTTTGTGTGTATTTATATCCACTGGCCATAGTTAATGGGAAAAATGATGAACTAGTGAGAGGGAGTTTATTTTCTAAAAGCCCGCAGGACCAAAAGTGCACAGCTGAAGAAAATATATATATTTTTTTTTTCCCCGAAGAACTTGATAAAGATCTTATGTAGATGGGGGCAATTCACAAACAGAATGACATTTCCCTGTGCTTACAGTGTCTGTCCACAACTTCTAAAGGGATGTTGTCCTCAGGAAAGCTCACAGCCTCCAGGTGGGACGCCATCAGCAGCAGTAGCAGCAGCAGGTCAGTCTTCAGTTCTCGCCACCCCATTGCTGGCACAGAGGGCAAACACCACCTGTACTGCACTTATGTAGATGTTACCTGCAACACACACAGAAATACAGATGTCAACATGCATCCCAATAGCTCTTTCCTCTTTTGTTTTTGTGTATGACCTCTGTCAGGATTTGCTCCATAGATTAGAACGCCTGCTTTTTATACGCATACAGGTTCACTCCCAACAGATCATTTAGAGTGTGTGTGTATTTGGCAGCCGATATCCATGATTGAAAATCTGTCCATGAGAGGAAGGTCAAAAAACAGACAGAGAGGGGGTGGAAAGTGAGTGTTTGAGACACCACAAACGCAGAAATGAACGTTGTGCTATCAGCTAGCACTGATGCACACTTTCACACTATATTTTATTTTAAGACATAATTTGTGTACTATTAAGTGTGTGCGCATGTGTGTTTGGATTGAGTACTACAGGTGGGAGTGTGTTTGCTGCGCCTGGCACAGAAGTCTTCAAACGGACATTCAAACGGGAAGATTTTCAAAGGTCTGCATGCTGTGGTTGAGGTCATGTCCTGGAGAGACAATCATCTGTGCATATTAATGAGCAGTGTAAAGTCAAATATTTATAAAGCTACAAATTATTCATGCCAGCAAAGCCCGAACGGATATAAACAATTTACATGGAGACAACAAGCAGCTTGGCAGAATGAGAGTGAGTGAGTGAGTCAGGCCCCAACTACTTCCTGAAAGTGTCTCGCCACACATGCTTGCATATAGTATTGACGTTTTTGCAATTAGCAGCCCTGTGCACCTGCTCCCACACTGTAATATGCATATGCTGCCTATACCACCCTGCTATTATTGATTAGCCGTTGATTGATCAGCTCTCAATTCATCAGCTGAGTGGGACGTGGCCTGGGGAAATTCTCCAACTGAAACATGATCCACAGTCTTGCAAGGAAAGGGAGTTTCTCTGCTCATCTGTTGCCATAATAGATCTTCATTTCTACAGGCTGACTGCAAGGGATTCTGGGCTATCGAGCTTTGATCAGATCAATAGAAATGACTCTTTCTCTGGCAATTTTTTTAGATGAGATGAGAAGAGAGAAAAGGTTGATGATGCAAGTAGATGAAGGGATGAGAAGGGACGGAGAGACAACAGACGAGATGAGGAAAGGAGAGATGAGATGAGAAAGACAAGACAAGGTGAAAATTGAAGCAAGGAGAGATGAGAGGACAAGATACTAGATGAGAAAATATGAGACAAGAAAAGAACAGAAAATATGAGACTCGGTGATAAAAAAGGGTCAAGATGAGAAAAAAATTAGAAGAGGAGCTGAGACATGCATAAGAGACAAGAAGAGAAGAAAAGGAGAGACGATGAGACGAGGTTAGAATTGAAGAAAGGAGAGGACATGAGACAGGGATGACGGACTAGATGAAAATAGAACATTTAAGACAAGAAAATAAGAGAAGAGAAGGAAAGAAAAGATGAGGTGAGAAAAAGTGAGAGGTCAATGAGAAAAATGAGGCAATAGGACAATAGGAAACGTAGAACAGATAAAACAAGGAGGACACATCAGATGAGATGAGACAAACATGAGACGAGAAAATAACATGAGATGAGAAGAGATGAAAAGGATGGACAAGATAGAATTAGACCAAATGAGGCAATATTTGAAGAAAGGAGAGGCAAGAAGAAAGGATGAGGAGAAAAAAATTCAGAGACAAAAAATAAAAAAAGAGAGGCAAGGAGTGAACATGATACAGGGATGAGAAACTAGGCAAAAGAAAAGATAATCCAAGAAATGAGAAAAGGAAGAAAATAAAAGCTGAGACAGGACAAAGATAGAACAGATAAGATTAGGACACGCTAGATGACATGAGACAAGCATGAGAGACTAGATGAGACAAGAAGAGATGAAAAGGAGAGACAAGATGAGGCCAGAAGATAGAGAAAGATAAGGTGTGAAGAAAAGAGACAAGATGAGGCATGAATTGAAGCACAGGAGGCTAAGAGAAGAGATGAGACAGGGATGAGAGAAAGAGAAAAAGTGAGACAATATGGAGAAGGACACACAGAAATAAAACAGATGAGACAAGAAGGACACACCGGATGAGATGAGACAAGCATGAGAGACAAGAAGAGACGAGAACAAAACAATTGAGATGAGAAGAGAAGGATCAAGACGAGACACGGCGAGAAAATGAGAAGAGGAGAGACCAGAAGACGGGACAAGAATAAAGAGTGTTTTCTTTGCCCGTGTGGTGCTTGAGCGATTAAAAGCTTTAACGCTTGGACACTTAGTGGAAGTCAAAGGTCAAGGGGTCAAAAAATGTGTCTATCATAACGGAGCTCCAAATGAATTTCTTTTCCCAAGCGCATCTTTGATCCGTACAGAAGTGCACACATCAGCAGAACAGAGCTCTCGGAGGGGCCGGGAAACACCGTATGGATTAAGCGATGTGTACAAGAGGAGCCCCAGTTTAATACAGCACTGAAAGTCTAATCACAGCTTCACAGCGCCGTATCATTTCCTCCGCCTGGATATTACTTCATGAAATAAAGAGGGGATATTTCCAGCACCCTGGAACATATTCATTGTCAATGACAGAAATTCCTTACTCGCTCTAATCATTATTCATAGAAACACCACAGGGAGTTACAGAGACATGCTACAATACCATAACAATTCCAATGCACGAAAAACACCAGGCTTGGGCAAAGAGAGCAAGAGAAACCTAATGCAAAACAGAAACAAAGGACATACAAAGGTCAGCCGTCTTAAATTTCTTTTCAATATACACAAGCGCAATGTGTTTTCTATTGAATGTCTTGGTTTGGTTTTCCATTCTTGCCCTCCGGTGTATGAGCCCGGACAGGCCCTGCGTGGAGATAGAGTCGACTAGTCACGCAACCTGTTAAAGGGTTAGTTCACCCAAAAATGAAAATTCTGGCAGTCATTACTCACCCTTATGTTATTCCAACCCTGTAAGACTTTCGTTCATCTTCGGAACACAAATTAAGATTTTTTTGATGAAATCTGAGAGCTGTCTCACACCTTCATAGGCTGCTAGGTAATCGATATCTGCCATCCCAGAAAAGTTAGTAAAGACATCGTTAAAATAGTCCAAGTGACTACAGTGGCTCAACCTTAAGTTTATCAAGCGACGAGAATACTTTTTCTGCGCAAAATAAAAAACAAATATAACGACTTCATTTTCTTCTGTGTGGGCCTCTCACGAAGTGTAACAGCGCATCGCTTCTGGGTTGTAAGTCAGAACGTAGGCTCACTATTGGCAAGCATCACACGCATCACACACATGACCAGCGTCAGATTACCTAGCAGCCTATGAAGGAGTGAGCCAGCTCTCAGATTTCATCAAAAATATCTTAAATTGTGTTCCGAATATGAACAAAAGTCTTACGGGGTTGGAACAACATGAGGGCGAGCAATTACTGACAGAATTTTCATTTTTGGGTGAACTAACCCTTTAATGTTTATCTGCTCCTTGGCTACTCTCATTACAGCCTCTCTCAGTGCGACGCAATCACGCACTCGCTGATGTTTTTGGCAGTGTTTCCCGGGATGCTGGCACGCCCCTGGTGTTGGCAGGTCGTTCCAGTAAGATTGCCTGCAGCAGATCCACCCAGTGCCCGCCCGCCAGAGTCCAGCTGCAGGAAACGCGACAGTGAAGGCCAAAAGAACAAAGCCGGTCGGTGACGTTCAGTGGTTTCAGTTAACCTTGCGAAATAGACGCTCCCCACTGGCTGCATTATGGTTAGTTGTATGCATCTTGATACAGGAGAGAATTATGTTGCTTAACTGAGGAGCATTTCAATCAACTTTAGCTTTAGTTTAACCCTGCAGATCTGCCTGAGGCCTGACACTGAGAAAGAAGATGAAGGAATAAATCAACAGAAGCTGTAAAATAAGGCTGGGAAGTATGATGGTATATACCACACAATGGCAGAAAGTGCCAGCTGGTGGAGACTTTGCTATATCCGAGTGGCTATCAGCGCTCAGAAGTGATTTATGTTTACATACAACAGCAATTAATAAAAATGGAACAACGTGACAATACAGAGTGGGATGTGTGCCAAACCTGTCCCAAACTTGTTTTAGATCTTTAATTTAAGTTTAAAACTTGTATTTAAAGGTATTTGTTAGGCACAACACAAAACAGTTTATTCATTTATGATTGCCAAGCAACACTGTCACGTTTCTGTGTTAATAAATATAATATAAAACTGATTTGTGGTCACAGGTGTGTGTATATTGATAATTTTACATTACTGTGATGATTTCAGAATGCTGTGTGAACGGTAATGTATAACGTTTGTTTTACCGTAGCATTGTGGCTCATCCAATCAGAATTCAGAGTATGTACTATTAGATTAATGAAGTATCAGTTTACTAAGTAACTTAATCAAGTTGGACATATGATTTGTTTTGAATAATCATATATTTTGGTTTGTGTCCACCAAATAAAAAGTGTTTCATTAATAAATTAATAATCAAGTCAGATGAAGTATCTATCTAATTAGCTGGATTATGCACAATATAGGTTAGTAAATTAGTAAATGCATTAATTAACATTAAAAATAAGCAATACATTTGTTAAAATATTTATTTTTTTGTTAATGTTAGGTAATAAAAATACAATGTTCATGTTAGCTCATGTCCATTCAATAGTACTAACATACTAACTTAATTATAATAGTATATTAGTAAATGTTGAAATTGACATTAAGATAAATACATGCTTTAGAAGTATTTACATTATGTAACTAATGTTAACAAATGGAAACCAAACTATTTATATATTTTACAAGAATATATATATATATATAAAAAAGCTATTGGTCTTAACACACCCTCAAACTTTAAAATGATCTTGAACAACAGGCCCTCGGATCTATACACTCACAACTCAATCGTTGTGATGTGTGTGGTTTCAGAGACGCTCGCGCTGAGATTAGAGCTATCCCACAGAAGAGCACTGAAATCATAAAGTTGTTTACAGTGGGATTACTGCTGAGGAGTCACAACTTGTTACTCCACATCTGTAAGACAGCTCAGGGCCCACCTGAGCAGCTCCACTCCCCACCCCCACTCTCCCAAAGCCCTATCCTGCAGGTGCGTGCAAGTGTGTGTGTTGAGGGAACAATAGCGAGCTCAGAGTCCGTTCAGTTCGGGCCAGTGAGGAGACCTCCATGCTTTAAAGGTTAAATCAGTTACTCAAGCCTGACCGAGACTGAACACAAGACAGCAGGACTGGCGTGGGCTTAGTGGACACAATGTGGCCAGCTGTTGTGACTGACTTTATTCACACACCCACATGAAAAGTGCTGAAACTGCTTCACGGTGAAGTTTCAGAAGAGGTAGATGTTATCTGGCGCTCTCTGAAAGAGGGTTGACAGGTTCAGCAGAGATAACAGGCAGCACACTCTTGCAGTGTGTTTAACAGATATAAATCTCTCAAACCCACAGATTCATGAAGCACAAATTAACAAAAGCATGCATTAGGAGAACAGCATCTGTCATTATCTTCCATGTTCACACAGCAAGAAATGGAGAAGAGCGGAGAGTGTTGTAATAAAGAGTGAGTTGTAACACATTTAACCAATTAAAAATGAGCTACAGCAGGGATGGGCAACTTCGGTCCTGGAGGGCCACTGTCCTACAGAGTTTAGCTTCAACCCTAATCAAACACACCTGAACAAGCTAATCAAGGTCCTCAGGATTACTAGAAAGTTACAGGCAGGTGATTTTTTCAGGGTTGGAGCTAAACTCTGTAGGACAGTGGCCCTCCAGGACCGAAGTTGCCCATCCCTGAGCTACAGGGTGAAATCACTATCATATGATCAGCATCTTTCTGAGGTGACAGTAGTTGTAAGATGTATTTGATATATACATCCATACAAGCTATTCATCTGTGTTGTGTGACTACCGCATTATTTGTATTATTGTGGAGCCTTTCCATTGACATTCTAAGCAAATTACATTTTCTCTTGCTGGCCCCTAATCCTAACAGTCACATAATTTCAGCTAAATTAAGATGCTATTTAGGTTATTTATTAAGCTCTTTTCCTCATGGGGACTGTTGGCTGCTTCACAAGATGTAGGCTAGGTAATTTCAGGTTTTACTGTCCTTGTTGGGACATGTGGTGCTCACATGGACAAAAACCCCTTATGTTTTTAGCTTGTGTTGTAGTTGTTAGCTTATGTTTAATGTATTTGTTAGACATTTGTTGCGAGCTGGTTTGAATTAAAATGTTTTCTAGTTATTTACTGTTGTGAATTACCATGTATAAAATGAAACGGGTGGATTGGTATGGTGGCATAACAGTTGTTTTGAAAAATTAACTTTGATGTCAGCATTTAAACGTATGTTTTCGATAAGTCTTGCAACCCACTCAAAGATGGTACTTTATGGAGAAATTTAATGTGTTAACTCAGTCTCCCCTACTTCGTGTTTTGCATTTGCCTCAGTATTTTGCAACCAGCAACATTCTGCGCGTAAACGGAATAAAACGAGATGGTTGTGTGTAGGCTAAAAAAACAAACAAAAAAAACTTTGTTCTTAGGCTACAACTCATTCATTCGTTCGTTAATTCATTCATTCAGTTGACGGCTGCCACTCACGTAAAAAAAAAAAAAAAAACGCATTTCGCTTCATTTGCTATATGTGTGTTTATCACAGCGCATCTCGGATGTCACTCAACAGTTTGTCTATGACCGATATGAACAGCATCTTCAAACCCCTCTCCGCTCGGAAACGGACCTGAACTCCGCCTATGAAGAGAGCATATGAATCAAAGCGTTCTGGCTGGAGCCGAGCCGTGACGAATCTCTTGAGTTGCAGTAATGCATAAAGACAACAGTGGAGTGTTAGGTCGGTAATGGCTTCTGCTGGGAAATTGATTGTGTTAATGCAAGACCGTGGGCTCCAAAACCCACTTTACACAACAACAGCAACACTATCTCTCTCCCTCCCTCTACCTCGAGTCATAGGCTATTCTACAGGCAAAAGAGATATTATTATTGTTTTGTTGTTTAAAAGATCGCATCAGTTTGATTGACATAATGTAACTCCCAGGCAAAGGTTAGATGCATTTATGGCTGTGGATATTCCTTGTTGTAGGCTACTTCTGTGTGAACTTCGATCCCTCATCATTACGGGACAGGATGGATCTAAAGTGCATTATGGATACACATCTGTCCCATCCAATGTCAGAAATTAACTGGCATTGATTTAAAGAGGCATTTTTGATCTTTATGAGGGCTTTTTTTTCCTTCACATAAAGCGTACCGTCTATTTGTTCCATACATTTCAAATGATTTAACTAATTAAAATTGACACTAAATTTGCAGTAAATAGACAAATGTATATTTCACAATTCAATTTTAGGTAAAATCATGCGAATTCACAAGAGGAACATTGCCCCCATATTTTAAATATTTATGGGGCATTTTTGCCCTATGTCTGGGTTAATTTCTGACCCTTATCCCATCTGACCCCGTTTATAGGCTAGTATGCAAGGAGAGAAACGATACAATTGAGGAATCAAATGCTTGAATTAGCCTCTGTCTCCGCTTTGTGCGTTTTTCCTATTTAAATCCCGGTTTTTTTTTTTTTTTTTTTTGCCATCTATATTTTCATTTTATGTTAATACGCATGTTACAAGCACCATAGGAAAAAAACAACGAATGTTGTTATCGAATAAAGGCACATATCAACAGGATGTGACAGTATTGATTTCTCTCATTGAATGCTAAATATAATCAGTTACTTTTATCTAAGCGCCTCCACCAGTCTCGAATGGTCCGTAAATACAGAAAAAAAAAAAGTTTCGGCACAGCAGTATTACACAATTTACTTCAACATTTGTGTGACAACAAAGTGTAAAAAATGAGAACAGAAATCCTACCTGAACGTTCTCCAAACGAGCATGTAGATTACGATACTCTCTCCGCGTTATATTCCAAAGAGTTTTACACTATTAAATCCAATACAATAAGACAGCATGTGTGTAGCTCGCTCCATAAAGCCAGAGGATCCCCATGTGCTTGTTTTATCCGAACCACGCAAAACAATTCCCAGAGCCCACGGGGCTCGTCCAGCTCGTCTTCTGGATAAAGCTTTGTGATCTTCAAAAGCTCACCGATCAAATAGCACCAAGACCCTCCCTCTCCTCTAGTCCCATCCCCCCGTCATTCACCAAACCAAACCAATACAACCCAAATCAAAAAACCAACTAAGTAATTACCTCAAGAGATCTGCTCTTCAGAATGAAGAACTTTAAGCGCGTGCGTCACTCCTCTTATAAACAATCCGAATCGGTGTGAACGGGTAACAGGGTGAATAAAAATAGCTCCAGTTCTATTTTTGCGCTGCATCTAGAGTACTTCTGATGTTTTGGAAAATATTTTTCTTGCCGCTTCTTATCCTTCTCTCCATTTATACAGTCTCACACGCTCGTAACGTTGCATTTTCCTCAATAAATAAACTCACCTCATCTGAATCCGTGTTTCTCTTTACGCGATTTGGATCGCAACAACTCTGAGTCAAGCTTGAAGTGTCTCTCTCCGTTCTAAGCGGGGAAAAACAAACTAATGCACGGCAAATGGTGTAACTCGATCTATCCCGAGTCCATCCATCAGCAGAGCCAACCACAGCCTAGCCTAGAAACTGATCCCTCCCATTCCCTCTCGCTATCCCTCTCCCTCTCTCTTTCCCTCTACCTCTCTCTTTCCCTCTACTCCCTCTATCCACTCCAGCGCTAGTAGATGTGGTTTTTGGCTGCTTTCCCTTGCTAGGCTGTTTTTTTTTTTTTTTGTCTCTCTCTTGCCAGAGTGTGAGACCTTTATTGTCTGTATCTATTTATGTATATAAATATATGTACAATATTTATTAATGCTTTTGCAATGTAAACACTTTTAACACAGCAATAAAGCACTTTGGATGTCTTGTGTGTGTGTATATATATATGTGAAAGGCCCTCACATCTTGGTGACCCTGAGGGGCCCCCCCCTCTCTTCCCAATCCCTTCCCCCAGCAGTAAGCTGCTTGTTAAATCTTTTCCACAGAACTGTTTTGGGAAGGGAGGACAACGAACCACACTCCTTGGAACTGCTCTTTGCAAGGAAATCTTGACTTTCAGCTTGAGGCAAAAAACAAAGGAGCGAATATAATTTATTTTGACACAGTGTCCCCATGCATTTTCACCGTCAACCTTTTAGAACCATTTTCAATAACATAAGGTGTGCATAGAAAACATTCTCTTACATTAAACACAGCTGTGATTAAAGTTTTCAAAGTTAATTATGTCTGCACAAATACAATTCCATCTTGTGATATATTTCAAAATTGTTGGTTGATCAATTAAATATTAACATAAGCTGCTGTGTGAATTAGTTACAGATTCACTTTTCGCTGTATTGTGTACGGGTGTGAACATTAACACGTACAAGCTGATAGTAAAACAAAGAACGTGGCAGAGTGTTACTTAGAGGATTTGGCAGCTGTGCAGAGACACTGCAGTCAACAGCATTTAGTATTGTGGTTCTTATAAGTGCACAACTGTTGCTGTGAAATGTTAATAGTCAATATTATCTATCTGCTCTCAGCAATTGCTAATGGAGTAGATATAATGATTAGAACATTATATTACTGTGGAGAAGCAACTCAGAATGCCAACACATCCTTGCAGGTAACTTGACAGACACACAGTGTATGTCACGGGTAGAGTGGCTGTAAACGACGGGGATATTAAGGAAGACTTTAATCCAGGAATAAACATGAAAGTGGGAGTGGGAGGGTGGGCGCCCTGGATGCTAACTAGGAGAGGCATAGGTAGGACAGGATGCCTCCAGGGCGGATATATATATATATATATATATCTTTCACAGTATTACTGCAGGTTCATGCTATAATCCAATGAGTTATCTATAAACTATGCACAAACAAAAGACAGCAAATCTTTCTTAAGCATCAATGGCAAAATAAAATGCTTGCAGAGATTTAATCATTCTTCCTCGGGGGTCCAGATTGTGGAAGTGATAACACCTTCTCCTTCCCCCATACACTCACAACATACATGCATGCATAAACACTCTCACACACTTGTGACACACACCTCTCCATTATCTCCCCCAGTACTGTTCATTAACATTTGAATGTTTAGCAAGAAGGCCGAACGACTTCTAAACTACTTGCTACTGGTCTGCCGTTGTCTTCTGTACTGTATGTTTGAGATTGACGGCGGAGGAGCAGAGGTGGGCACTCCAGGCCTCTTGAGTGCTCTGTGGGGGGTGTAGGGTGAAGGGTCAGCCTGTGGACCTCTGAAGCCCATCCACTCTCACTGCTCAGCCTGATTTAGTACAGTCCAGCCCCCACAGATGGCACAGAGAGACGCACACAGAGAGACAAGGCCGTGGAAGTGCAACACTTGTGTGACAAATGGAGCCCAGACCAGCATCATGCCACAGACACACTCTTAATCGGGCGGTGTGTGTGTGTGTGTGTGTGTGTGTGTGAGAGAGAGAGAGGGACTGGAGCCTTTGAGTCCGACTGCTTGACACCCAGACTGCATAACTCGCTCTGTCATAATGTCATGCTGAATTTCGGTATGATACTGTTTAGATAATTCATTTGGACAGTTTCATATTTTCAGGGGAAATGTCCATCAGTACACAAATGAAATACTCCATATACATTCAATTTTGAATGAACACATTACACATTGTTCTTTTGCAGAAAGGCTAGTTTATTTTTTATTTCTTCTTTCTAATCGTAAAAGCCACAGTGACCCATGGCATACTCAGCGCTTAATTTCATCATGGGAAATGCTTTTTTGTCAGGACCTGTTGATGAAATCGCGTGCGGAGAGGGCGTGTTATTTGCGTTGAAGATTATGATTCAGCGATTTAATGTTCATCGTTCTGAGAGAGTGAGAGACTAAACCAAGCTCGGACAAGCCCGACCCCTCCTGCTACTGAGACCAACTGCTCTGGCATGTAAATCCTCAAAACACTTCACACAGCTGAACACAATAAACGGTCCATAATTACACTCCTTCGCAGACGACTTGTCCCGCTTTCTTTCTTTCTTTCTTTCTTTGGATAGTCACTTCCTAGATAGCATTTAGAGAGCAGATGTGATAACTTCATAATTTATTTAAATACACAGTTTTGTCGGTGCCATGTTTAGAGACTGAACAAAGTGATTGACATTACTGTTATTAATAAGATAGATAGATAGATAGATAGATAGATAGATAGATAGATAGATAGATAGATAGATAGATAGATGGATAGACAGACGATAGATAGATAGATAGATAGATAGATAGATAGATAGATAGATAGATAGATAGATAGACATGCAGACAGAAAGACGATAGATAGATAGATAGATAGATAGATAGATAGATAGATAGATAGATAGATAGATAGATACTATCAGAAAATAGAAGGATAGACAGAAAGACAATAGATAGATAGATAGATAGATAGATAGATAGATAGACAGATAGATAGACATGCAGACAGAAAGACGATAGATAGATAGATAGATAGATAGATAGATAGATAGATAGATAGATGATAGATAGATAGATAGATAGATAGATAGATACTATCAGAAAATAGAAGGATAGACAGAAAGACAATAGATAGATAGATAGATAGATAGATAGATAGATAGATAGATAGATAGATAGATGGATAGACAGACGATAGATAGATAGATAGATAGATAGATAGATAGATAGATAGACATGCAGACAGAAAGACGATAGATAGATAGATAGATAGATAGATAGATAGATAGATAGATAGATAGATAGATAGATACTATCAGAAAATAGAAGGATAGACAGAAAGACAATAGATAGATAGATAGATAGATAGATAGATAGATAGATAGATAGATAGATAGATAGATAGATAGATAGAAAGGTAGATAGATAGATAGATAGATAGATAGATAGATAGATACTATCAGAAAATAGAAGGATAGACAGAAAGACAATAGATAGATAGATAGATAGATAGATAGATAGATAGATAGATAGATAGATAGATAGATAGATAGATAGATAGATAAAATATTGGCCATTAAAAGTAAGGATGTTCTAAAGAGCGTTCACTTTCCGAACACACATTGGTATAAACTGTCATGGTTCTGGGTCAATGTGCTGTAACTGCGGTCAACAACCCTCTGAAAGTGCCCTGTCCTTGAAGACACAGCCCTGTGCACATCCTCCGTCTCAAACATTACAAACATCCCAGTTTGTTTCTTCAGTTTCTACTCTTACTACTACTGAAACAATTCTCCTCAGACCTTGTGCTTACATCCCAACAGGAAACTGAAGACAGGATGTGTGTACGGTTTAAGACTACGCCAAAAGAACTGAAGATTTTTGTTGACACTTACATTAATTATGAATGTACTGAGCTATCACCGTGGCTCAGATAGACATAATCATATTCATAGTCTCCGCTGTAGGTAATTTCCAGAGGGATATGTCAGCGTCCGTGCGAACCAACAGATTGAAGACAGGAAATGACATTCGAGCTCATTATTTATTGACTCATTGCCATGAAATTTACATGCAAAATAAATTTATTTTTATTTTTTTTGAGAGAGAGATTCAAGGATCTCATTCGCCTGGAAAATGTCATATATTCTCTCTCATTCTGTCTGTCTTTTAGACTCAGCGCTCACCTTAGCTGCTCTTATCTGGTCCTGATAACAGCCGTCTGTGCTGAGGATATTCTCAGCACTCATAACCTGTTGTTTGCTGAGGGACGTGTGTCTGTTGTTTCTTCAGATCAGAGACTGAAACTAATTAGACATTAAGCTATTAATCCACATCAGTACGCTGTTCCTGACTGACATTCATAATGTCGCTCTTATTACCCGCACTCAATATCAGATCTCAACTTCAATTGTCAAGTCATAAAGGTGTTTTTTTATGTTGCAGGTTCAAAAGGTAATGTTTGAGCTCAGCATAATAAGAAGGTCTGAATATCGCACGTGTCTGATTTTATAATGTTTGACATTCTTTTACAAAATCTGTGTTTCCTAAAAAGCTGGCATGATGTGTTAAAATGTACCATGTGGTTATTACAGTTTTTCACAATTGCTAAGATGCATTTCTTGAAGCCTTCACCCATTGTCTCACTATAAACACAAATCTTCATTCACCAAACCCTTGTCTCTTCTGGCAAAATCAAACATTCAGCTCAAAACCATTTCACCTGTTCTCAAAATCAAATAATGCTTTCACATCATTCACACAAATCATTTTTTGGGTCCAGCCTGAGGACTTCACAGGCAATGTTGTCTCTTGCCAGGCAAAGGAAAAAACCCTCTGGTGTGTTAGATCCAGCCTTGACAACACTCCACACCTTGCTCTTCCTCGTCCTCATCCACTTCCATCCATTGTTGGTATCAACATTCATTGCACCTGTGTCACCTGTGCTGGCTTCAATTTTGTACAGTTGGTTTGATCACATCATTAACAAACAAGTGTGAACAAGTTTGAGACGTTCTGTGTTAGCAATGATGACAACTGTTGTAGATGCGTTTAACTTTTGCCACTTGTGTTTACCATTTTGCAACACAAGTTCATCACAGTGCAAAATGTGTTTTAATGAGTTAGAATGTGTTTAGAGTTTTGCAAAAAAGAGTGCATGAAGATGGCAAATTGTGTCTAACTGCCTGAACTTGTTTAATGTTTTGCAGAAACAGTGATTTATTCAACAAATGGATTCAGAGAATGGGGTTTAGTGTCTTCCGCTGGCAAAATGGGCTTTCACTAAAACTTGGCTGCCTATGCAGTAGAAAGGCAAAAAAAAATTTGAAATTGGTGCTATCAGACAAGAGAAAACAGAGAAAGTCTTCCAGTTTGCCAAATAGGTACGAAAACTTCAACACCCATAATGCACTGGGTGTGTTGCCATCCACGCCTACTTCCACCAATCTTCTATGGATATGCGTACAAGGGTCAAATATCGCCTTGCTTTAGGTGGACATACTACTTAGCAAACTTTTAGTTATACTGGTGTCAAATTGTATTGTTCCCTGGTGCAAGAATTCAATGAGTAATGTTTAGGTTTCCAGTGAAGGATCCAGTGCGTTGTAAAGGCTGCAAAGAATCGTAAATACGAAAATAATGCCTTGATGTACAATCTGAAAAACCTCTATGTTTGTAGCCAACAATTCAAACCGGATGACCACGAAAACAGTGTTTTAGGCCAAACGGAGAGGGAAAAGTGAAAGAAACTGCCATTCCGTCAATTCTGCCCAACTTCCCGAAGCAAAACGCCGTTGTGTACAGGTAAGAAAGCTGTTGCCATAGTGTTCCATTTTTACCATAGTGTTGTTTAAAAAATAGACATAGCACTATACGATTTTCCTGCTAAACCCTTCTGTTAATAATCCCCCGTCCATCCAACTGTCCGTGGGAGAGAATAGCAAATGCGGTTTTGCGTAAGTATAGATTTGCTGACAAATAACCATGAATTTCTCATTCCAGGTAGCATGGAGAACAAGTAAACATTGTTCATTTATATATACTACCGACATTGTAACAGCGAAGTTACACTTTAAGTCACATATCTGCACACACGTATAGACTTTATGTAGCCCAAAAGATAAATTCTAAAGATGGCTCCGCACTTGTTTCTGTGGCTTATAAAATTCTGTCATCATTGACTCACCCTCATCTAGTTCCAAATCTGTGACCTTTTACTTTCATTGAATGGACAAAAAAGTTAAAAATATCTTCCTTTGCATTCCCAGATGAAAGGAAGCATTCATTTTTTTTTTGGGTGAACTATCCCTTTAATAAACTGAGCAAAATGAAATGCACACAAGCAGTACAACCTGTCTTTTTAACTAACCACATGCAATTTGTATTCCAATACATTGTCATTCATTTCAGGTTAAACATGCTTTTCAATGCAAATTTGGCTTATTATTGATTTTGCCACATTCATGAAACTCTAGTGTGTTTTTTTGTGACCTTAGTCACACAAGGCTATTTGGCCTGCATAATTAATTACATAATACTACATTTTATGAAAAGTTCATGTACATTTTTATTGATTACTCTGCTAGGACAAAAGTTCACCCAAAAATGAGAATTCTGTCAAAATTTTTTCACCTTTGTTTAATTTCAAACTTGTACGCATATATTTCTTCCAAAAAAAAGAAATAAGAAAAATGTTTTGAAAAATGTAACCAGACAATTTTGGAGACCATCCCTAGTGAAAATAAATACTAAAATGTATTTTAAATACATTTATTGTATGTCAAGTATACTACACATACATTCATATATGTATGTACATAATATAAATACCCTGCAATTGTACTTTTGGTATACTAATTTGGTATACTTAAAGTCTGCTAAATTGAAACTGTAACAAATGCACTTCGGAAATATCCGGAAATAGTGCTGAGGTCCAACTAAAGATATATTGGAGTATATTTCACGGTGCTAAAGTGGAACTATTGCAAGTATACTTTAGGTACACTTTAAATATCTTGAATCTAAGACTGATATTATACAGAGAACATACTATCCTGATATTAAAACACATTTTAGGCTTAATATTAATAAACGTATAAACGGGTCACTGTTTATCTCATTCATATGTTGTGTCAACATAGAGATGCTTTTGCAAGTTTGTGTTGTGAGAGGAAGTATGTGGAGCAGGAAATGGGGGAATGTTTTGTATGTAATGCCGTCAAGAGTGTGTGCTTGCCTGTGTTAATTTACTGTAGATGAGTGGCCATATTTTATTTGCCCTGCCTGTAAACAAGCTGCAACCAGCCTTGTTTCCTTTAGTCTCATCAACACACACACACACACACACACACACACACACACACACACACACACACACACACACACACACACACACACACACACACACACACACACACACACACACACACACAAACACGCAAACACGCAAACATGGTTTCACTATCTTTGTGGGGACTCTCCATAGGCGTAATGGTTTTTATACAGTATAAACTGTATAATCTATCCACTTACACTAACCCCTAAACCTACCAATCATAGACAACTTTCTGCATTTTTACAATTTCAAAAAAATATAGAATTTAGTATGTTTATTAATTTATTTCCCTAGGGGACTGCTATTTTCATTGGGGACCCCACAGTGTAGGTGATCTCAGGTTTTACTACCCTTGTGGACACACACACACACACACACGCGCGCGCTGTTTTGTACACCAGATCCTCTCCAATCTGCAACAAGCCCCAACAAGCTTTCTCAACACCAGTTGATGCAGCTAAAGTCTGTTAGGGTGTGTGACAGTGTTTACCCATATGTGTCTTGTGCATGTGTTGTCTGTTTATATGAGTGTGAGTACATCACGGTTGATATATACCATAATTTGAGCTGGACTGAATTTGACCCTCACTCGTACAGTGTGTAATGTGAGAGCCAAAAAAGGAGATTAAAACAAAAACTCTTTTGTTGGAAATTTCAAAGGAATTCTGTCATAATTTACTCACCAATAGATGTTTGGCATGATAGCCGCACTGCTCTTTTTCATATAACAAAAGTAGACATTGACCATGAATTGACCCAGGACAGAAAACATTTTTTTTTTATACATACAAATAGATTTATATTTTACAAAGTATGCTAAAACAAATACATTTTGCATTTACTCAAAATATTTTAAAGACTGATATGTATTTTCTTGCCCCTTACAACACAAATACATTTTGTAATATGGTTTTGTATTTGAAGGTTTAGACTAAATACATTGCTAAAAATATATTTCCTTAATATGTGTTCTTACTTTTATTTTGGCCAGAAAAAATCTGTGTGGGGGTCTGCCAATTTCCAACAAGACAAAAACAATCACCATAGGATTGATGGTTGACTGATGTGTAATTTTTGCATTTCAACTTCATTTTTATTTCTCAGTTTTTGTTCTGTTCTTCACATAAAGCTATTGTATGACTTTGGAAGATTTAGAATATAGTGTGTGAGTCAAATGGACTACGTAAATACCTTTACAGAGCTTTTTGGAGCTTGGCAGCCAATGGTCATATGCCACTTTTGTTGTATGGGGAAAAAAAGCATTTGTATTCCACAGAAGGAACACATTTGGAATGACATGAAGGTCAATAAATCACAACAGCATTTTCATTGAACTGCTCCTTTAAGAGTTGGAGATGGCAACAGGGGTCTTCCTGATAGACTCATCCGAAGGTTTGTACGTCCCCTGGAGGGCGGAAACAGTAACATATGCCACACATTTGCTGTGTGTATGTGCGAGATTAGACCTTTGTTTTAGTAGCCTGTTTGGTAACGATGAGCTATAAACCCTGATTGGAGAGAGAATTGCCTTTAAAGGACTGAATACATCTTTGTTAAGCAGAGGTTTGTGGACAGCTCGGACTTCACGTACTATGTAATAGGATTTTAATAACAAGTTTCCTGCAAGGTCATAAATCACTTCGCGTATGGGTGCAATATGCGATAAAGAGAGAGGCCGGATTTTCAAGGTTAATTTTCAGGTTAACACCTCTCTGTTTGCTCTGGTGTGACAGTGTGGACAAATCTTGAGGTGAAGAAATTATTAACATAATGAAGGAAGCAAAGAAATAACATGGAAACAGAACAGAATCATTAAAGAAACATTCTCAGAGGTGAAAGAGCTCATAATAGCGCCTCTCTGTCGCCTCAATGGCTGCGTCCTGCATGTTAAAGGCGGCGCTGCTCGGAGACGTGCTCTTTTGTCTTGACTTTGCTTTTGTAAATGAGGTAATGTTGAAGTGGGGATTTGTGAGGGGATTTGGGGCGATCTGGGCGGTGGGACGCCTGTGAGGGCATAGCTGAAGGGAAGTGATGAATATTAAACTGCCAAATGAATGAAAGAATGAGACAAGAAGATGTTCCAGGGGTCATTTTACCTCCCGTAGCATTGTCAGTGTGTCATCTGCCTCTTTTACTCACATTTCCTTTTGCACAGAAACCAAACGACGAGAAAGTCACCGACTTAAATTTGCATCAGTGCATTACTGGCGTTTTCTGAGGAATGTATCACGGTTATTGCTCATTATGTGGAACAAAGATTAATATTTAAAGTCAGTAGCGGCTCCTGATCATATATTTAGGTAGGTCTTAGCGCTAGTTTATGATAAACAATCTGTAAACTTTATATTGTAATCGCTGAACACATACACACACTTTTGGCAGAGGTCTATCGTCCTTCCTTTATTCTGACTGAGAGTGGCGCTCTAATGTTGATTGACAGGCACGCATATCTTACATGCTTTAATGTAGTAATTATTGCCTCCGAATGTTGTTTGAGAGGCTGTTTACACAACACCGTTTTCAACTAAAAACGTGAAACTTTTATGTGATTTGGCCATTCGCTTACTCGACAACGGCGTTTTGGGTGCCTGAAAACGCAAACTTTTCGGAACGAAAACGGTTTTTGAAAACGGTCTCAAAAAATTTGTTAAGTCTATATGTTTCATCACCATCTAATGGCCTGGCAGCAGAATACAGCATTTTAAGTCGTTTTCGCGGATCATTGTGAATGGGGATAGTTTTGACAATGGTGTCCTCTGTACGCGGAAAACTCAAAGGAAAAACGTCTCCGTTTTAAGCATATCGTTGTCGTGTAAACATTCCCTTAGAATGTTATAAGTTGTCGAGGAATTCCAGTGAGGAAAAGAAAGATCATTAATTTGATACAAAGAACAGACATGCCAACTAATTACTGACCTGATGCAGACTAATATACATATCGCTAAAGTAGACTGATATCTGATGTCTTGGTCTGGAGTGAGGTTTACTTAAGGTAACATGAACATAAGCAAGGCAATCTGAAATCTGCCCCAATGGCTCTCAAATAGAGTGCGCTGCAGTTCCATTCTTCACCACAGATTTACATCATAGACTGTAAAACAAGACTTGCATTGGGAAATTGTGGGGAGCTGTAGAGCCAGGGAAGATTCAAGCCCACACTGCCCTGCTTAGTATCATAATACACGCCTGCCGAAGTCATGTGTTAGATTTGAATATATCTTGCTCGCTTTACGACTTAAAATAGTCTAGAAAATCCGAAAATATTTGTTACAAAATGCTGAATACATATACAATTTATTATTGATTCAGTTTATAGAGAGGTCTATGTTTTGGATGAATATTTTGGTGCTTAAAAGTTAAGTTTTTTTTTCAGATCTGTAACTGATCTTTGTGCTATGAACATGATTAAAACCTCAAATTTTGGTGGCTTGGTAATGTGCTGTTACTTTTTACCCTTTCTTTTCTGCGATCAAATTGATCAAACTTTGCATCTGGTTGACGATAAAGACAAAAACATCCTGAAGATTTATTTTAAAGGACAGGCCAAAGGAAATGTACAGCCTTTCCTTCTGACTGACTCGAGAGCATTTCATTTTGCGCCAGTGTTTGTAAGTCACTCGCATGTGCTGAATAGTTTGTAAATAGGCGATGGTTTTTTGCTGCCGTGGAGATAGGGACAGTTTAGATAAATACATGTATTTTCACTTCTTGTGTCTCAGCGGCCTGACTGACTGGAGCAAGTGGGCCAGAGAGTGTCAGACTCTGAAAGAGAGAATATTAAGCCTGTCTTCTCTCTCTGTCAGTGTGTGTGTATGTTATACTGCTTTAAGCTGATGAGGACACGTTCACTGTTCTGACCTCCTTAGCCTCTGCGTGATTAACTTTAACATTTCAGCGCTGCAAACATGCACGCGCTTCACAGCTGACATGTGTGATCCATATTTTGTAAGCCGTTTGTAAATCAGGCTTATTATTCCAAGCTATTTTTGGGTTGCATACCGAATGTTTGCCAACTCCAGCTTTTATCTGGGTTTTAGTTGGAATTCCAGAGAAAGAGGCCACTTTTCCAGAGAAAGAGATGTTATCATTTTATAAGATTGTGAAAATGGATACGATTACAGCGAGAATGACAGTTAGCAATGTTAGCACTAGCTATTGTGTTCCAGATTACACTTTTTTGCCAAAAGAATACCTTTTAGAGATAAGCTCAGATTGTGTAACGCTATCATTGTGTGTGTGTGTACATCTGTGTGGGTGTGAGAGAGACAAGTTTACACCTGAGATGATTATAACACACCTGAAGGGTGGAGAAATATTATGGGTGTTTTCACCCCACAGCTTTTATATGGATCCAAGTCCATTTGACATCAAACTTCAGTGATTTTGACTGATGTGAATGTTGATTTCTGAACTCTGGTGTGCACGAAGGAACTGTTCACTGAGTGTGCTTGAAAATGGATATGTGGGGTGCGGTTCGTGTACTTTGTGTACTCCAATCGATATTATGTGGTCTTTGAAACTCCTAATAATCAGGGTGGGACGTTAAATTTGAACCAGCTACATTTACATTATAAAATTATGTATTTGCTTGACGCTTTATCCAAAGCGACTTAATTGTACACTGAACATGCTCACGGCCAAATGTGTAGCCTTTCAAAGAATAGTCCATGACTATGGAGCACAGACACATGCGCACTAGAAAGTTTGCGCTATTTCTCTCCTGAAATTATGACCAAAACGTTTTTTTTATACTGATTTTAATTAGAGTTATGGCAAATGTCAATATCCAGGGCACCATGTCAAGATTCTAGTCAAGAGCAGATTCTAAATGTCTCTGTGCTTGTATCGTTAATACGTAGAAAATAGTTAATTTATTAATATTATGTAGGCTACTTGGATGATATAAATCACAAGTTTTAGTGCAAGTTTAGAGCAATAATGAGCAGCATTTGCAATGATGTTTGAGTTTGCTCTGGATAAAATGAAATTTTTAAAAAATGTAACCTCTATATTCTGACTTCTACTTTCTACCTCTTACATGGAGTTTAACAATCTGAAAGAGCAGCAGGTGTATGTGTTAGTCTGAGAGACATTCTTGACTGGATGCCAAACGTTTAAAGAGGTCTCTGAAAAGTCCTTCAGCAAAACTTAACAGACAGACTTCAAATCTAACAACAATAAAAACTCCTTAACCTACGAAGAGAAGAGGGACTACTGTGTGCCAGCACAATCTGTCATTTCCTAAGCTCTTTAAATATGCTTTCTGACTGAGGTTTGTAGGGCTCTATTCTCTTTAAAACTGATTTTGAATAATATTACTGTAAAATGCTATGCAAATTAATTTGAATTGAGCTAAAATTAATAGTGTAAAAAAAGCTTTTTTCCCCAGGTATACTTTTAATCATTTGATTTGTTTTTTAGTACATTGTGACAACATAAAAGTTAATTATAAAATTTTGGAGTCTTAAGTAAGTTCTTAAAAAAAACAAAAAAAAAAAACTAACACAATATAAATGGGCCTGTATACAAGAAAATATATAGCTACCTTTATATTTTAGGAAGTCTGCCCATCACAAGGCAATCATCATATTTTGGGGTTTCAAAATCTATATTTCATAAAGTATTTTGGTTAATTTGAGTATTTATTCAGGTAGCAATAATATCGCAGTACACTCAGCTCCATTTTACCACATTTAAAACCACTCAACAATTTTGCCAAAAAACCCGCACAGAAAATGTCAAAAAAAGGAGGGGGCCTGCTTTTCAGGACAGCTGATCAATACTAGTTTCAGGAAATGCGTGTGTGAGTGAATTATGATCTCTGTACATCACACTCTGTCAGTGCCTAATGCACCCTGACACCCACACATCCATACTGATCTCTTTATCAGCGCGAGAGAGACAGAGAGAGAGAGAGAGAGAGAGAGAGAGAGAGCATTGTGGGTTTTTCTCGAGAGAATTGAGGCTCTATTGTGGGTTTAAATCGACGTTGTTCGGACCCCTGAGAGTTTTTTAACCCCCACACAAAGTGGCTCT
Source organism: Squalius cephalus (assembly GCF_949319135.1). Lineage (NCBI taxonomy): Eukaryota > Metazoa > Chordata > Actinopteri > Cypriniformes > Leuciscidae > Squalius > Squalius cephalus. Next base: position 39,683,177 of record NC_137127.1, on the reverse strand, counting down.
CATTAGCATGTGAACGGGAGGGTGGCAGGGTCTCTTTATGGACTGTTTGCAAAGATCCCAGCCCCCCCTCCTCTGCTGTCTCCGAACACTGGCCTGCTGGCACTCACATGGCTCTGTATGAGAATGTGCCCCAGTAGCATTCACACAACCGTATTTGTTCACTATAGCGTTTCCTCCCCTCAGCAGCAGAACTGTCCTGCTTTCTGTGTGTGTGTGTAGGAGGTGAGGGTTAAATATGTTTTGTTTTGTAAGAGGTCAGAGTGTAACACATAAAGGACTTCTCTTTGCCAGGGACATCTGGTTGCTAGGTGAATAGACCTGAAGCTAGAAACAGTCGTCTGCTGGTTTAACCTGTAATGACTCTAAAATTAGATGCAAGTTCAAACATTCATGCATCAGAAGACTTGAAATTTATGTTCCCTTAGCAAAAAACGCAGCCTCGCTCATACGCCCTAGTGCTTAAAAGAGGAAAAATGGGAATTCAAATCCATTACATATGGCTAAATGATCTATTCCAAAGCGTGGTGAGCTGCTTGCCTAGGCAGCTTGATCCTTCCCAACAGGCATATATCTATAGGCACTGTTTTAGCAAACTCTTATTCAGGTCTGGATTAGAGCTGAACGATTAATAGTTAAAAGATCGCAATCTCGATTTAAACACCCACCCATTTATTCCTAAATGACAACGATTCGCAAAATTCGAAAAAATCATACTGTGGGACATTCAAATCTGTGTTCGCGCTGCATGTTTAGGTATGAAACAACTTCACAAACAGTCTTTTCAACCACACTGTATTGTTATTTCTGTTACAAATATTATAATGATAACTGAAATAGAACTATCACATCACCTTTTCAAAGTAACTTGCCGCTTCAAATAACAATTGTATGAATTGCATTGTTACGCCACTAGGTGCAACAAGTGACTGTTAAAAATGTATTTGTCACTGAATCATTTATTCAAGAGATTCGTTCAAAAACAATTAATCCAATAATGTAACAATTGAAGTATTAATGAATCATTCACTCAAACCCCTTTTTTAAAATAATTCATTCAAACTGATTAATCATTTTTAAATAGTCTGCAGCAATTACTAATTTGTCAGAAGCACCAGTAAATAACATGCTATTTTGTTTAAGGCTGGAATACACTACACGCCTTTTGCTCAGATTTTTGTCCTGATTTGAGATCTGGGTGAGTCGGCAGTAGTTCCCAAATGTCTGACCAAGAGTTGACCGAATTCACAGAAAATTACGTAGTGTATGATGGGCACCGACTCCGATTTTTTAGCTTCAGACTTTGATTCCATCCAGTCTGAGGACATCAAAACATGTTTGGTATTTTGAGCCGATTTTATTAAACGCATATATTGTATGATGCATCAATATCGCTTATAAATAGTGTCCATAATACACTGACCAGACAATGGAAATCAAGGGTGCGAAGTCACAAAGATCGAGAAAAAATAGTAAAGACAAAAAAAAAAAAAGGAAAAACGTACCATCCAGACCAGATCACGGATCACGAGCTTGGCGCTTGACCAGTGATCATATTGAGATATATAGATGGAGCCCCGAGCTCGCGCATGCCATGCATGAAGTAAATGTGTTAGAAAACGCAGAATCTGCCGTTTGTTTAGTAATTGTTTGCAGCAGCTTCAGTATTCACACAGTGAAGTTAACGCAGCTCACTTCGCTCCCAGGTCGAAAAATACGGAAATCCTTATAAATAAGGAAAAATCACTGAAGAATGCGTCACGTGTTTCTGTTTAGTGTATTTAATTAAAAAAACGTTGGCAAGTGTATGAAGCCTACTGTTTAAAAATCTGTTCAGTCATTTAGTGTATTCCAGCCTTAAGCCGGGGACACACTTAATGACTTTAAGGCTGATTATGAATGTGATTTGATACTCACGACTGATCATGCCCAAACGCGCCGAGTCAGAGACAGTTGCGTTCAGTCTGTGTTTAAAATCTGTTCCAGTCATTGGAAACATTCTAAGACTGAACAGAACACACTTACAGACTGTTTCAGCTAGTTGTTAAGTTTGTCCCCGGCATTAGTTGTCTGTTCAGAATCATGGGAGAATTGTGATCTCTATTTGAAACAAAACAAAACAAAAATTGTCATTCTCAGTTAATCCAGAATTGTGCAGCTCTAGTCTGGATGCACTCTGGATCTTAGAAATGTACATTACAGAAGTAAAAAATAAATAAACTGTTGAATGTAATGGGGCAAAAACACTATTTTAACAAATATGTGTGTGTTCTGTGTTTTTATGCTTACCAGAGTATTAGCCTAGAGAATTAATTGTGAGTCATGACTGTGGGTTTGCATGAAAAGCTGTATTTGTGTGGCTTGCTGGACTGTTGCCCAACTCAATTACTTATGTGGTTACATTTTATGATGCTGCTTTAAAAGTCAGTTGGTTTTGGAACATATCCTATGAAGAGCAAAAGCTATAGGATGTTTTCAGACAAAAGCAATAGTATGTTTGACACATGCATCATTATCTGACTGTACAAGGGCTGACACAGATATTAGTAATTTATCAGACTCTATCTTTCCCAAAGTGGCTAACAGTAGAAAGACTTGCACAGCTCTTCCTGAGGTAATCATGTGGTGAATGACCCGGTGATGATACAGGAGAACAGTATTTTGCCTGTTCATGAATCACCCATCTGGGATTTGAACTTAATGTTGAACGTTATGCTCATTAGCAGTCCAACTTTTGCCCGCTCCTGATTGTCAATGTCAATCCTAATGTCGATAAAACCCAAAATGAACCTTTTCTCTTGGCTTTGTTTGTCTTTGGTAAAGTTCATACCACATATTCTCATGAGCTCCTGTGATATTTTGAGAGTTCTCTCTCTCTCTCTCTCTCTCGCCCACTACATATTGATCACCTGTACAGATCCAATCTGATGGCTCCAGAGATGAAGAACACTTTAACAAAAAAGAGAAAGGTTTTAGGGCAACATATCTTCTGGGGAAGAACGGATTCTCTCACGTTATTTAAGGATTGAGGGCATGGGTGTGTTTTTTTGGGAAGTTCCCTGTGTTTTACCTCAATTCCTGATCTTGAGGAAGAGTGACTCATGACACACGGCGTGATGAAGCTGTTTTTACTATGTGAAGTCTCATTCTGGTTCAGTCTGCCTGCATATGCCTGTGTCAGCCTTAACACTGAACAGATGGAGTCAGCAAAGACAGACACTCCACCCTCTCGTCCCACCACACGCCTCCTGCAGACGGGTCTGTACATGTGCGCATTGTCTCTCTGGGTAAAGCTGTCAGCTCCTTGAGGTAAATCATGGGTTCTCTGTTATCGCAAAGTCAGAGTGCTCCCACACAGCGATATCAAAACTCTGTGTGTGTGTGAGTAGTTCTCAGCAATGACCTTCAGCTCTATGTCCAGTATCAACTCACTGGACATAATCCAGCCTTTAAAGTAATGTTCCAGGTTCAATACAGGTTAAGCTCTATCGACAACATTAACGGCATAATGTTGATTACCACATAATTTTTTTTTTCTTCTTCTTTAAAATAAAAAAGCTAAACAAAAATCATAGTTGCAGTAAGGCACTTACAATGAAAGTTAACAGTCCCAGCTTTAGGAGTTTAAAAGCATAAATGTGCAGCATGTATTTTCCTTAAACTCTTTGTGATTTTTCTCAATGCTGGATCTCATTTTCTTGTATCTTTCTGCATAATGTAATGACAATTACTGAGTTTACAGGCTTTATATGGTCATGATATGAATTTAAATACTGAATATATTTTTTGCACAGACAAGATGTGTAACATATATTATGTTTAATTCTTGTATAGCTACACTTTGAAAACAGTATGCAATTTTAAGTTTATTATACACTTCTAGTCCTGGATGTTGATTTGTCAATGCTGCTTTTCAGGCATGTTAAATACACAATATGGGGTCATTTTATATAAGGTGTCACTTTATATTAGGTGTCTTTAACTACTGATGTACTTTGATATACTTAAATCATTAATAATAATAGTAATAGTTAGGTACAATGTATTTATTGTGTTCATGTTGTATTCAAAACACATTTGCTGCAATTGAGGTGGGATGCGGTTAGGTTAGGACAGGTTTGGTGGGTTAAGGTGAAAAGGAAGGCTAACAGTGTAATTATAGATGTAATTACAGAAATTAATTACAGCTGTAATTACATGCAGGCATTTTTTAAAAATATAATTACAATGGAAAAACATGTATGTAAACAATAAATGCAGTGTATCAAATAATTTCATGTCAAAATTTAAATGTTAGTGCATAGGTAAAGACACTTAATATAAAATGGGACCCAACATTGCAACAGCTTCCACTTACAGTAAACATAGACTGAAAAAAATGGTGTAGAAACTATTTTCTCTCAGACATTGCAAATAAATGTCACAAACAATTGAACTGGCTGAAAAAGTAGCCATTGGTTTTAAGTTTTTTTTTTTTTTTTTTTTTACCTGGGTAGCCAATCCCGTACAGAAGGACATCACACAATCAAGCATTTCATGCAATTGGGCTTAAAGGGGGGGGGGGGTGAAATGCTATTTCATGCATACTTAGTTTTTTTACACTGTTAAAGAGTTGGATTCCCATGCTAAACATGGACAAAGTTTCAAAAATTAAGTTGTACGTTTGATGGAGTATTTCTGTGCCAAAAATACTCCTTCCGGTTTGTCACAAGTTTCCTTTCTTTTACTGTCTATGCAAGTTTCGGAAAGTTTTTTTCGAGTATGGGCCTGTGTGACGTCAGATGGGGCGGAATTTCCTTATAGAGCTGGTAAGTCCTGCCCATCCGTAAAACCACAAGTGGACCTCTAGGTTGAAAAATCATCAATGCAAGTGAATGGGAGAAAATAATTATTTTCTGGTCCCGTTTGAATTGTGCCATGAATGTGAACATATGTTGTCTGTGAATTTTTAATATAATTTTTCACATTATATTGTATGATTCTTCGGCTAGCAGTTGTGGAAAAGATATAACGAGAAAGACTACATGTCGCCTATGTGACGTCACCCCATAAAGTTGACTTACCCGTGGTTTTCGCCAACCTCAACGATTTTGTCCTCTCCCTGAAAGAAGGCGGTGAAGTGCACCAAAGACACAGCCATGTTTAGCGGGATCCGTGAGCTAGTGTCCGTGTGCGAGTGGTGGTGACGTTTCAAACGCGTCGAAAGCAGCGAAGAGTTGTAGTCCACAAAGTGCTCTCACACAAAGTCTAACCGTATCAAACCTCTACCCGCTAAATTGTAGCATTCTTTACACGAAAAATTATATTAAAAATTCATAGACAACATATGTTCACATTCATGGCAAAATTCAAACGGGACCAGAAAATAATTATTTTCTCCCATTCACTTGCATTGACGATTTTTCAACCTAGAGGTCCAGTGGGGTTAGCGGAAGGGGCGGGACTTACCAGCTCTATACGGGTCCTAAGGGCACTTCTCCCGGAAGGGCGCGCATGCACCCGTAGACCAGAGCGAGAGAGCGAAAGCAGTACGCCCATCAAAGCGCTGTGCTCGCTGCAGTCACAGGACTTTGTTTGTTCCCTGCATTTCGACAATGATTGTTTTATAAACAAGGCCCAGTTTGACGCCGGATTTGCAGATCATCTAATGTTTAAGGATGGAGCAGTCCCAACGATAAGGTTCACGGTCGTGCGTTGGAACCGCAGGTGGTGAGTAAAACTGCTTCAAATGTCTATCGGCGCGTAAGCACCGCCCACACGGCACGCCTCCAGCCGCTCGTTTTTTTTCCGGAAAGACTCGGTACAGCCTATCTTTCTTTTATAAATATAATACAACTAAAGACTTTTTGGAGATAAGAAGGATGCAATACTACTCTATAGGTACTCAAGATTAACATGAGATTGACTGAAACTGAGTGTTTCACCCCCCCTTTAAACAACTTGCCTTTTACAGCAGATTTAGTTTACAAACAACTGGCAGTCATTACTTAAATATGATTTTCATTTACAATAATCAATACTAAATATTAATATTAGTAATTTAGTTTTCACGTCAGGAGTTATGCGCACACTTAAGGATCTTGCGGTTCTTGGCACACTGAGTCAGATTTTTGAACAATTCAACGAATTCAATGAATTGTTAACTGAAGAGTCCCTCTGACCAGATCATTGAATCAATGTGTTGTTGACTTAAAAACAGCTGAGATTGGATCAGTCCAACTCATGAAGGAATCATTCAATGCGATTTGCGGATCGATTTAACATGTTCATTAAAAAGAAAAATCAGCTTATTCATGAATCAGACATAGCTGACATATTTTCAAGGTCGATTTCCTCCCTTCAAAATAACAGGGGGTTATTATTTGTTTTTGTTTTTTTAATGAAATGTAATGGAGTAAATAAAATAAATTATGCTTTGGAATGTCTTTTTCGAAATAAAAATATTCTGATAAAGTAGGTACTTGGTAAATGTACTTAAGTAACAAAGTAAAAATACTTTGTCCACCACTGGGTAAAAGTGTACAAAATAAAGCTGTTTCATTGACGTCAGAGGTTGTATGATACATTTGAGCAAGTTGTATTTCATCTTTGCTTTGCTTCCTTTGCTCATTGATCATTTTTCATGCTATAACTAGTAATAAAGACAGCTAAACTGAGACAGCTATTATTATTGACAACCACTATTATCTTATTGAAATTTTATAATAGAATTGACATAACCACATTCCTATACAAACATTGCAACTTCTGATTCAAAATGATATATCGTCTCACTTACAGTGTGGCCTTATTGCTTACTGTATTCAACTTTAAAAAAAATCATGGACAAGGTAAACATTTTCCAGCCCAGGCTCATTAGAAAAACGTACCTGTGGCAACGTTTTGGCAAAACGCAAAATAAGTTGCATCGTGCACGTTTTTGCGACAGTTTCAAAGTGAAATGTCCAGCGAGTGGCGCTAAAAGCTCAATGTTCCATTTTAAGATATAACGTACACCCACATTAAACCCTAAACCTACCCGATAGTGTTAACAAAAGCGAATGTGACATAAAAACGCAATCAGAAACCATGCCATTTTAGCTTGTTTTTGATCTTTTTTATTGTACCTAATTTTTCACAGGATTCGTACCCAAGCTCTCCGCATCACAAGTACAATTCTGAGCTACCGAGTAAGCTTAGTATGTCAGTAAAACCAAACATATGGAGCTGGTTAAGTGATGGAAACTCCAAAACATATTCGGTTTACAAATCATACACTATAGTAAAAAGTGTTTTGAGGTCATAATATAATGGTGCAAGGAGCCGCGTGAAAACAAGTCTTTATTAATCAATATAATCTGCCCCTGTAATCATAATTGTGTGTGAAAACGATTAAAAGTGCTTGCTGTTTTACTGCCTCTAGTGTTCATTTCCTTTGGAAACTTCAGTGATATGTACATATATTGCGCGTTTTGCAAAAATGTTGCCAATGTTACTTTTTTCCAATGAACCAGTTGACATTTTCTGAAGCAAGTGCCATTCTGCCACAAATATTGTCAAACCCAAAACATTTCTGTAAGGGCATCTCTGTCTCTTTATCTCTCAGGCTGAGTCTAAGTCACAGCCAGTCTGGCACTGCTCATATCCCCTCTTT